>NW_007251380.1:421887-451890 GCF_000164805.1 Carlito syrichta | reverse complement strand
ACTCCAGTCTGGGTGACAGAGTGAGACTCCAACTCAAAAAACAAAAAAAAATTCTGTTTACAGCTCATCTTTCCCCTGCTTCTGCCTCTTCCTCTCCCCTATCTTTTCTTTCTCCGAGCCTGTCACACCAAAGGTTAACTTCTGACAAAGGAGGCTTTTCTGGGTCATTTTATTCTTGCAAGTGAAAACACAGTTAATTGGGGAGGCAGGGCCAGGCGCAAGCAATCCAGGTGGGTTTGCTTGGAGTGTGGGAACCCAGCAGGGGCACCTTCTCCTGGGTCCTGAGATTGCCCAGGGAGCTTGAAGGAAAGGACAGGGCCCTGTTACTCTCTAGGATGTGGCAACTCCAGGCCTTGTGCTTTGGGACAGTCCCTGGTGCCTCGTGGTCTAGGGAAGGAGGGAGGAGAGGATGATGACCCTTCCCCACTGAGTCCTACACCACGTCTGTCCCTCTGCCAGGACTCCCTGCCCCATCCTATGGGTCTCAGCTTGGATGGCATTTCTTCCGAGCGACTTCCCCAAGCCCCCTGACCCACAGTTCATTTTACAGGCCTCGCGGGTGTACTTGTTCATTTTCGCAAAAGCGGACTGACAGCGGTACCACCACACCCTCAGCTCTAGGGACCCTCATTGACTGGTGCTCCCTCCCAGTCCCTGTTTCTAATTTTGTATTGTTTTTCCTAAAGAGGGGCTATTCAAATTGTTTAAGCTTCAGACCCCATGAAACCCAGTCCACATCCACCCATGGCCTTTCCCACTACATTGCAAATGTCCTGAATCAAGGACTGTGTGTCAGATTCCTTGGGGGTATCCCTAGAGTCTAGAGCACATGCTAGGTTCCCAAAAAATGCCTGTTAGATGGAAGAAGGAGCAGAAGAAAGAACTCTTAGCTAGTGCTGAGTTGGCCAGTGGCTCTTATGAAGAATACTGAACACCGTCACCCAGGCGATGAGCATGGCTGGCCTGGGGTGCCTGTCCCTACAGCACAAGGACAGTGTGCTGGAGAAATCTGTCTTGAAAGCCAAGAGACTGGGCTGTGGGATCTTGGGCAAATTACCTTTGTCTCGATGCTTGAGTTTATTCAAATGTATCAAAGGGTTGTAACAACTGCCCATAAAATAACAATGGGAGGCACAGCCTCCCAGAGAGTAGCCCTCAGGAAGTGATATTTCCCTTTATTTACACCCTGCACACTGCAACTTGCTTTCTTCTTATTTTTGTAGAGATGAGGTCTCACTGCCCAGGGTAGTCTCAAACTCCTGAGCTAAGCTATCCTCCTGCCTGAGCATCCCAAAATGCTGGGATTGCAGGCGTGAACCACCGCAATCAGCAGGAACGTTTATTCCTAATTATTTTATCTCTGACATGGACAGCCTCCCCCTTCCCCCAAGGTGGCTCGTGGATAATGGGGTTTGGGTGTAAAGGGTCGGGGCCAACAAAGGGATTTGCCCTGGACCCAGCACCCCACTACGCATGGCCCCAACACCAGGCTGGGTATCCCCCATACACTCCTTCTTCCTACAGTAGAATATAGAGCTGCATGGAAATATTCCAAGAACTTGAATAATAATATAAAGATATAAGGAAGCAAACAATGTGGCCAAGGGACTTCCCCTGGCAGCCATGGCTGACTTTTCCAGGCTTTTCCCCAATCGGAGCCCTCATTTGCGTCTCTCCCTCTCAGGGCTGCAGAGTAGAATTAATTATCGGTCTCACAGAGAAGACGCTGAGACTGAAATGACCTTGAGCCACATGCCTCTAAAGTGGCACGGTTGGCAGTGGCAAACCCAGAATTGCAGCCACGTCCATGTTCTTGCCACTCTGGACATGGCCCCATGCCCTGTCCTTCGTGGCAGGATACACACACACACACACACACACACACACACACACACACACACACACACACACACACCCCTCAGTTACTTAAGGTCCTCATCCTTCCTTACTCACTCACCACGCAAGATCGTCAGATTCTGTGATTACTTTGAACATGGCATTGTGGTTTTCCTCTAATATGGAGTAGAAAGTGGTCAATGTTTCTCTCCTCTCCCTCTGGTGTCATCCACACATCGTTTTTGTTGTTTTTTGTTCATTTTTTTTGTTTTTGTTTTTTGAGTCAGAGTCTTACTCTGTTGCCCAGGCTGGAGTGCAGTGGCGTGCTCACGGCTACTGCAGCCTTGGCCTGCTGGACTCAGGGGATCCTTCTATCTCAGCCTCCCAAGTAGCTGGAACTACAGGCATGCACCACCACGCCGGGGTAATTTTTTGATTTATTGTAGAGACAAGGTCTCACCAAGTTGTTCAGGTTGGTTTCGAACCCCTGGACTCAAGGAATTCTCTCACCTCCAAGCCCCAAAGTGCTGGGATTACAGGTGTGAGCCACCACACCCAGCTGACATCCACACATTGTTTGCGCGGGCCAGAACTTGAAAACCCATTGGCTTATAATACTATAAGAAAGCGATTGGCAGTAGTGGGAAATTTTCGGGGGAGGGGGGCAGGATTGGCAGTTGAGGGAAACTGCTAGGGGAAGGAGGGGCATACCTGCCTAATCAACGTTTGTATACCTAAACCTGAATTGTACCCCACATCTTTATAATAAAATAAATAAATAAATAAAACACACACAAGAAAAGACAAAACAAAAAAAAGAAAATCCATCGGCATCGTGAGCAGAGCATGCAGAAGGACAGGGTGGGAGGGGCGTTTTACAATCTCCTACCAGTTCCATTGTTCACAATAATAATAACAATAATATTAACAAACAACTGACAACTGTTGGCTGCGAGCAATGTGCCAGGAATTAACATTGAACTTTTTATTTTATTTTATTTGAGTTGTGGGGTATATTTGAGAACTTACTACATAAGTAAATTACATGCAGGTGAGGTTTGGGCTTTTAGGAGCCTTCTCTCTCCCTGAGGGTAGACTGGTACCCAGTGTGTGGTTGTGTGCTCCTTATCCCTCCTCTGTCCCTCCCTCCGTTAGCAGTGTCCTGCATCTGTTCTTCTCACCCTTGGGCTCATGTGACCACTGATCAGGGCCCGCTTATGAGTGAGAACATGTGATACTTGGTTCTTTGTTTCTGTGATAGATCACTCAGTATTATAGACTCTAAGTCCATCCAAGTTTCTGCGAAGTTCATAATTTTTTCCTTCTCTATGGCTGCATAATATTTCATCATGTATATGTACCACTTTTTAAAAATCAGTCCTCTTTTGATGGGCAGCACAATGGGTTCCATGTTTTTGCTATTGTAAATAATGCGGCAATAAAAATCAGTCCTCTTTTGATGGGCAGCACAATGGGTTCCATGTTTTTGCTATTGTAAATAATGTGGCAATAAACGTGTGTGCAGGTATCTTTTTCATAGAGTGATTTGAGTTCCTCTGGGCATATTCCCAGTGGGGAGAATGCGGGTCGTATGGGAGGTCGATTTTTAGATCTTTTAGGAATCGCCACACTGTTTTCCACAGAGGCTGTACTAGTTTACACAGTGTAAAGTGTTCCCTTTTTCCCGCATCCTCTCCAGCATCTGTTGTTTTTTGAGTTATTGATGATGGTCATCCTGACTGGAATTAGGTGGTATCTCAATGTGATTTTAATTTACATTTCTTTGATGATTAGTGAGTCTGAGCATTTTTTTCTTGTATCTGTTGGCTGCTCGTATGTCTTCTTTTGAGAAGTATCTATTCATATCTTTTGCCCACTTTGTAATGGGGCTGTTTGTTTTTTCTTTCCGGCATGCTTGAGTTCCTTGTAGATCCTAGATGTTAGGCCTTTGTCAGATACACAGATGGAAAATATTTTTTCCCAGTCTGTGGGCTGTCTCCCTGCTCTCTTAGTGATTTCTTTGGCTTTGCAGAAGCTTGTCGGTTTGATGGGGTGCCACTTGTCTATCTTGATAAATCATTTTTTTTTTTTTTAGGTATTAATATGGTGGATTACATCGATTGATTTTTAAAGTGTTAAATCAAACTAGTCTTCCCAGAATAAATTCTACTTGGTCATGATGAATTATTGTTTTTATACATTGCTGTTTGATTTGCTAATTTGAAAATTTTGCATCTATATTCATGTAGGATAACAGTTTATAGCTTTCTTTCTTTTCTTTCTTTTTTTTTCAGCCTGGAGTTCAGTGGCATGACTATGGTTCACTACTGCTTCAACCACCTAGGCTCAAGCAATCCTTCCACTTCAGCCTCTTGAGTAACTGGGACTACAGGTACACCCCACAACACTGGCTAATTTTTTTTTTTGCAGAGAGAAGATCTCACTATGTTGCCCAGGCTGGTCTAGAACCTGAGCTTGAGCAATCTGCCTGCCTTAGCCTCCTAAAGTGCTGGAATTATAGGTGTGAGCCACTGTACCTAGCCTCTATTCTCATTTTCTAATTTAAGCATTTAGTACTAAGACTTTTCCATTGTTTTAGCCACATCATTTTCATTTAGTTCAAAATACTTCCTAGTTTCCCTTGATATTTCCTCTTTGACCCATGAATTATTTATAAGCATTATTTAGATTTCCAATTTTGGGGTGTTCTTCCAGATTGTCTTTCAGTTATCATGTCCTAGTTTAATTCCATTAGGGTCATGGAATATTCTTGGTATTATTTCAATTTTTTTAATGTATATTTTAAAGGCCTTTACATAAAGGTCTTTATATAAAATATACATTTTAAAGACCTTCTTCCTGGTCTTTGGACTGGAAATCCAGGGTTTTAGTCTCCTTGTCAGCCATTTCTTTCCTGAGTCTACCTCTGGAGACAAGCAGCAAGAGGATATAAAGAGAGAAAAGCTATGGGGGTTCTCCCTATGTTTTTAGGATCTCTCTATATTTTTAGAATCCCCAGCGGTTAGAGAGAAGCATCTCCTCCCTCTGAGTTTTAGGTATCTGTTGCAGCCATTGTCATCACTGCCCAGGTGCCACCTAGCAGAACTGTAATTTTGTGTCTGGGGCTTTCTTTGGGCTGGGATGGAAGAGAAGGCTTAAAAAGGGGAGGGGGGAGGGTTTCCCTCAAATCTCTGTGTCATGTAGGGTATTCCCGTTACTCCTTGTCAGACCAGAAAAAGAAAGCTTTCCTTGAGACACGCTTGGTGCACAGTTCTTGAGTTTGGTCTTTGTATAAGTCCAGGATAGGAGCTATAGAAGAGAAAAAAGAAAGGAAGGAAAGAAAGAAGGAAAGAAGGAAACTCATTACCAGGTCATTAGTGCTTCTAGCTTTGGCTTTCTTCCCTCATATGAGGTCTTACAATTAAGTTCACAAACTCATCTTAGAAAAAATACTACATACCTCATTGCTGAATATCACTACAGTCACCTTTGATGTACTCCCCTTGGGAAGCTATGCTCCAATGCCAGCACCTAGTCTACCTGTCAAAGAAATCTTGGAACTCTTTTTCTGGAATGACCATCAGAGATGTCATATTACCTGTGATATCCTGAATGTCATCAAAATGTCTTCCTTTCAATATTTTACCTCTGGGTACAGAAAAAAGTCACTGGGAGCCAGATCAGGTGAGTACGGAGGGTGTTCCAATACGGTTATTTGTTTACTGGCTAAAAACTCCCTCACAGTCAGTGCTGTGTGAGCTGATGTACTGTCATGATGCTAGAGGTCCTTTGTGACCATTTTTGCACACACCTTTCTCACGCCAAGATTTTCCTGTTTCTCTATTGATGTTTATTTGGTCTGCTAGCTTCTCATAGCCGATGATTTTGATGCACAATTTGATGAATTTTTGCCATGTTTCCATCTGTTCTGCTCGTTACTGGCCATCCTGACCTCTTTTCATTGGTGATGCTCTCTCTCCCCTCAGAAAACCATTTAATCATTTGTACACTGCCATTTTCTTCATGGCATTATCCCCATAAACTTGGACTAACATGTCCCTGATTTCACTTCCGCTGTCACTAAGTTTAACAAGAAATTAATGTTTGTTCGTCACTCATATTCAAGCTCTGACATTCTTGCGACAGCATACAAAAACAGGCAACGACAATAATGAACGCGACTCAGCAGGACACCACCACACGTCAACATGAACACAGCTATGAGACCCTGATATATCAAGGTTATGAAACCTTACTGAGTTGTTTGTACAATGCTGCCAACATGAGCGTATTGTGGCTAGTTCACGAACTTCATTGTCAGTCCTCGTATGTCTGCTACCATTTACTTTAAAGAATTTTCAGATAGCTGCTCCAATAAATCTATTTAGGTTTCTAGTTTCTTACCCCACCTTTGCAAAACTGGATGCCCCAACCTGTGTAGATTAAGTTTTTACTACATTTTAAACATGTAGTATTTTATTATATGAAATGCAATTTAAAAAGAATGAGAAAAATTTCCACTTTCAGATAAGATGGGATAACAGAGACACGATTTACTCTCTCATCTGAAACAACCAAAAAAAGGGCAAAATATGTGAAGCAATGATTTTTCAGGTTACTAATGTTAGGCAACAATGAAGAGTGATCTTTGAGAGAGGGAACACAAACAAGGTAAGCTCTAAGACTGACTCAGCTTAATGCATTGAGAGAGCTTCTAGGCTGTGGTGCAGTGAGGGGGAATACAGGCAGAGCCTGGCAGACTGTTGAGCTGAGGAGATGGAGTTGACAGTCTGGGGAAACCGCAGAGCTAGAGCTTAGTCCTGGAGAGGCAAGAACTATACTGAGGGGCTCCTCTGGGTAAGTGAAGAGAATTTCCCCAAGTATTCATCTGTATACTGATTAGTGCATGTGGGAGAAGAAACGATCTGAAGTTCGGGAAAGAACCACCCGAAAGGATTGGAGGGTATAGTGCCTGGAACTTCCATAGGGCCAAGAATAGTGTTTTTTCACCAGCCAGAATGGGAAACCTCATGATTCCCAGGGTATTGATTAGAGCATTTAGAAAGGTCATGCATTTGTGGTGGGGAATAGCCAGTCCTAGACTGAGCACTGATCTAGGTCTGCCTAACTATTTTAGAAAGAAGATCCCAAAGGACCAAACTACTTCTAAATAACTTAACTGTGTCCCAGAATAAGCCTTAAAAAGACTTAAGGATACATGAAAACGTCCATTGTGCAACAAGCAAAAATTCATAGTGTCTGGCACTAAATAAAAGATTGCCAGTACGCAAAGGAGCAAGAAAATGTACCATAGGCCGGGCTCGGTGACTCAGCCTGTAATCCCAGCACTTTAGGAGGCCGAGGTGAATGGACTGCCTGAGCCCATGGGTTCGAGACCCACCTGGGCAACTTGGTGAGATCCCGTCTCTACAATAAATCAAAAACTAGCCAGGTGTGGTAGAGCGTGCCTATAGTTCCAACTACTTGGAAGGCTGAGGAGGGAGGATTGCCAGAGCCCAGCAGGTCAACTCTGCGGTGGCCAGGAGCGTGCCACTGCACTCCAGTCTGGGTGACAGAGTGAGATTACAGCTCAAAAAAAAAAAAAGAAACTATTGAAAATCTATTGAAACTGACCTGAAACTGGCACAGAAGTTAGAATTAACAGACAAGGACATTAAAACTGTTATTGTATCTGAAATCCAAGTGTTTAAAAGGTTAAGTAGAGACAGAATATATGCTTGCAAGGTCCAAGACAACAATGCACAGACATAAACTACAATATCTGAGAAGAAGAACACATTGGATGAGATTAATGCATAGACATTGCAGAAGGAAAGATTCCATGAATTTGAAGACACAGAAATAGAAATGATTCAAAATGAAACACAGAGAGAAAAAATGTTTAATGAAAAGGTCATCACTGAGCTGTGGAACAACTTTAAGCAGCCAAATGTATATGTAATTGGAGTCCTGGAAGCAGAGGAGAGGGTGGGAAGAACAGAACAAATATTCAAATCCAAAAATTTCTTCCTTTATTTTAAAAATACTCAATGTTTAAAATGCAACTAATTCAAAGTTAAAAATTACTGCAGGCCAGACATGGCCGATAGGTTGCCAGTTGGAGGTTCCAGTATAATAGTATGAGTTAGATAAGATACATTCCATGGCAGTACAATTGCATAATGAAGCAATAATTTTTCTCCCAGTGTTCCAATGCTGAGAGAAATCTGAACTTTTATCAGTACTGCTCAGTGGGTAAGATACCCAAGGTTTACTTTTTGCTTTGATGGAATGACCTTGAAGTCGACTTGAAAGGCAAGAGTAATAACAGGACAAAAACAATCTAAGGTAGTATCTCATTCAGTTCAACTTGCATATTACCAAATGCACATAGGAGTCCCATGAATGTAGTGTGAGGTAGGGTCCTGACTAACTCAAGGGCAGGGACTGCCCCATGAAAATTTCTGCTTTGACATTTCCTCTGGAGGGTGAAGATTTACCCTTTACCTTCAGGTCATAGGTTCAGAATCAGGCTGAGTCAGATACGGCCAATTTCCCTATAGTCTCCAGGCTGATCCAAATACAGATATCTTGATCCTTCTGTCTCTAAATTCTTGCCAATCTGTTTTCTTTTTTTTTTTTCTTTTTTTTTTTTTTTGAGTTGGAGTCTCACTCTGTTGCCCAGACTGGAGTACAGTGGCCGCTCCCGGCCACAGCAGCCTCGACCTTGTGGGCTCTGGCGATCCTTCCGCTACAGCATTCCAAGTAGCTGAAATTACAGGCATGCGCTACCATGCCCGGCTGATTTTTTGATTTATTGTACAGATGAGGTCTCACTGCCCAGGCGGGTTTCGAACCCGCGGGCTCAGGCAATCCACTCACCTCAGCCTCCCAAAGGCACGGGATTACAGGCTGAGCCACTGAGCCCGGCTGCTAATCTGTTTTCAAGTGATATCTGAATAGGCAATCATTTTTCTAAAGAGACATTTTTAGTTTTGAACTCTTTTTTCCTGGTGCTTTGAAACCTCAGTATTTTTAAAATACTGAGTGGACTTGCTTGGTTATTTGTCTGATTACAAGGTAGGTGTCTTTTGAAAGACTACTAAAAAATAATCCAGCTGCAATTCATTCAAATGCTTTCTCCCATAGCCTCTGGCTTTGCAGAAGTATCAGCCTAGTGCATGCAGAAATATCAAATACTTGTTTATGTCTTTCAGTCAGGTATTCCCAACTAGGTATGTCCCATGTGGTAGTGCAGTGTGCATGGCCAGGTTTGCCATATGACTAGTGGGAAAGGAGGTAGCTCACATGGAATGTAGACACTAGTGGGTGCCTTCCAGCAACTGCTCACCAGCTCCAACTTCTTTGGGATTATTTTGTTCTGCTGTTGATGAGAGGTACGTTATATGTTTCTCAAGGGCTGGGTCCTCTTCACCTCCCAGGAATGAATACCTGATAAGTCTAAGGCTCTAAGTCAATCATAGGAAATACAATGCATCCCCCCCTTCCTAAGACACAAGGAAGCCAGATAAAAGAATATGGGAGATTGCTCAGTACACATTTCTTATTCCCAGGGATAAAATTCAGGAATGTTTCTTGACCTTTCTTGCCCTTCTTCTTATGGAAGCCTTTAGGTTTCCATAAGAAGAAGGGCACATTTGGTAATTCCTATGATTAATTTAGGAATGAGTATATGTATGATGTGATAGCCCAATGCAGGTAATGTTCTTTACATATTCCAAAGAAGTCATCCAGAGGTCCATCAGGGAAAGACACTGGTTTATTAGGGAGGCACTGATAGCAGCAAGTCAGCGAAGGAAGAATCCACACCTTGGGACAGTACAACAAACAATTTCATAATCAAAGAAGTTAAGTATTCAAATTCCTACATTGTGCTCAACACTGCTCAATTACCTGCATCCAGTGACTCTTTAATCCTGTGACTCTTTACAGAGATTATGCATATCCTGCTGAGACCAACCTTGACCAGGGATGCTACCTGGGGGAGGAAACCAGATTCAGGAGAAAGAGGAAATGTCTGGACAATTACCCCACAATATGATACAAAACTAGACAGAGAGAAGCCAGGGTAGGGGACTGAGAGCTTTCTAGGAAAAGTTTCCTCACTGATGAGAAGAAAATGATGAGAAGAAACAGTTCCTTGCTAGTCCTTAAACATCACTATTAGTGATTATTTTTCCTTTTGAATTAATCATTGCCCTTTTCTTCTAGGTTGATATGATATTTATAATGCAAATACTCCTGGAAGGAGTAATACGTGAACTCACAGTGCATGAATTAGTCAGTCAGATCTCCAAGGTGATGTTGAGGGTTGCATGGTGGCTCCCTCAAAAGTTATGTCCATGTCTTAATCTCTGGAACCTAATCCTGAGAACTGTGACTATGACCTTATTTGGAAAAGGGGGTCTTTACAGATATAATTAAGAACTTGAGATGAGGAAATCACCCTGAATGATTCCAGTGGACCCTAAATTCAGTGACAAATGTCCTTAAAGAGTAAAGCAGAGCACTTTGAGAGGCCAAAGCAAGTGGATTGCCTGAGCCTGCGGGTTCAAGACCAACCTGGGCAACTGGGTGAGATGGCGTTTCTACAATAAAATAAAAAATTAGCCGAGCCTGTTAGCACATGCCTGTAGTTCCTGCTACTTGGAAGGCTGAGGTGGAAGAATCACTGGAGCCCAGCAGGTCAATGCTGGGGTGACTGTGAGTGTGCCACTGCACTCCAGCCTGGGCAACAGAGTGACACTCCAACTCAAAAAAAAAAGGGTAAGACAGAGAGCCATTGAACAGATGCAGAGGAGACAATGATATGAAAGTGGAGGTGGAGATTGGCGTGATGAGGTCACAAGCCAAGGAAAATAGAGAAGGTTGATAGCAACCAGAAGGTGGAAGAGGCAAGGAAGCTTCCTCCCTTAGCGCCTCTGGAGGAGTAAGGCCCTGCTGATCCCCCAGTTTTGACCCTCTGGATTCCAAAACTGTGAGAGAATAAATTTATTTTGCTTTAAACCTCCCATCCTGTGGTCATGTGTTGTGGTAACCACAGGAAATTAATCCAGGTGACATGGGCTTGCTGAGTGCTTAAAAGAAACAAAGACAGCCGGCTTGGTGGCTCAACCTGTAATCCCAGCGCTTTGGGAGGCTGAGGTGAGTGAATTGCCTGAGCTCATGGGTTCGAGACCTGCCTGGGCAACTTGGTGAGACCCCATCTCTACAATAAAATCAAAAATTAGCTGGGCGTGCCAGCACATGCCTATAGTTCCAGCTACTTGAAACATTGAAGCAGAAGAATCACCTGAGCCCAGCAGGTTGAGGCTGTGGTGGCCATGAGTGTGCCTGGGCGACACAGTGAGACTCTGATTAAAAAAAAAAAAGTCTGCGTATCAAATATTTACCTGCAAGCCGGGCTCGGTGGCTCAGCCTGTAATCCCATGCCTTTGGGAGGCTGAGGTGAGTGGATTGCCTTAGCCCGCGGGTTCGAGACCCACCTGGGCAACTTGGCGAGACCTCATCTCTACAATAAATCAAAAAATTAGCCAGACGTGGTAGCACGCACCTGTAATTCCAGCTACTTGAAAGGCTGAGGCGGAAGGATCATCGGATCCCCGCAGGTCGAGGCTGCGGTGGCTGGGAGCGTGCCACTGCACTCCAGTCTGGGTGACAGAGTGAGACTCCAACTCAAAAAAAAAAAAAAAGAAAGAAACAAAGACCCCAAAAGGAAGCTGAGGGTCAGGAAGAGGAGCTCATGGCCTCTATAAGCTTGCTGATGGTCAGCCTTTTTTGGTGTCCCAGTTTTGACCCTAAGTGGGCCAACTGGCCTGTGCCTTGCTCCATAGTCAAAGATGAGTTCATGAGTCCTTCTGGTCATGCATTTTATACTCATCCTAGCTGGAAATGTTGCTGTCCACCTTGGTTATTTGTCTTCCAGATGCATGCCCTTAGACACAAGGAAGCCAGATTAAAGAGTATTCCCAGGGATAAAATTCAGGAATGTCTCTTGATGAGCCTTTAAGTTTCCATAAGAAGGGCACATTTGGAAGATTCACTTTCCCAGTGATTTTGCCCAAGTAACTAACATAGTTGTGATATGATTTTCTATCTGGTCTGCTACTGGCTCAATGGGCTGGCAAGCTGAGCCCCAAAGAGTGTCAGTTCTGCTGGCTGACAAGCCAAACCCCAAGGGTGTCTCAGCTTTAGGTGGGGCTTGGTGGCTCAGCCTGTAATCCGAGCACTTTGGGAGGCCGAGGCGAGTGGATTGCCTGAGCCTGCAGGTTCGAGACCATGCCAGGAAACTTGGCAAGACCTCATCTCTACAATAAATAAAAAATTAGCCGGGCGTGGTAGCGCGCACCTGTAGTTCCAGCTACTTGGAAGGCTGAGGCAGAAGGATCACTGGAGCCCAGCTGGTCGAGGCTGCGGTGGCCGGGAGCGTGCCACTGCACTCCCGTCTGGGCGACAGAGTGAGACTCCAACTCAAAACAAAACAAAACAAAACAGAGTCTCAGCTCAGCGCTGGAGTCTTGCTTCTACCGGTTCTGCTGGCTCCGGGGTACACAACTCTTCAGCTCCGACAATCTTCAGCAGCTCATAGTGTCCGAGTTCTCGACTCACGCCCAGAAGGAATGAAGGACATAGATGATCAGAGGGTGAGAAAGTAGGATTTATTAAGAAGACAGAAAAGCTCCCAAACGGGAGGGGACCAAAACATAGTTGCCGATTTGGAGCCCAAACCAGGCTCTTATATGGCCCTAGCATCAACCTGATTGGCTAGCATTAGCAGTGAGCTGATTGGTTGGCACTAGCTGTGCTGAAGGGTCAGTACTAAGAACCAATCAGCTGGAGGTAGGGACTTAGTAGTGAACTGATTGGTAGGCACTTAGCAGTATGTTGATTGGTGTTTTAATTCCAGGACGTGAGTATTTTGCTCTAGTCTGAGGGGCTTGCAGAGAGTTTGTTACTTTGTTACCAGAGGCCTACCCTTCCTGCCTGCCTATTTGTTTTCTAACTACGTCCTCTTTCAGCTGGAGACTCTGGCAGAGCTAGGAATAGAAGTTAAAGGCAAGGCCAGGCACATTTGGCTCATGCCTATAATCCCAGCACTTTGGGAGGCGGAGGCAGGAGGATTGATTGAACCCAGGAGTTCAAAAACAATCTGAGTCACATAGCGAGACCTTATCTCTACAAAAAATGAAAAATTAGTTGGGCATGGTGGTGTGTGCCTGTAGTCCCAGCACTCAGGAGGCTGACACTGGAGTATCACTTGAGCTCAGGAGTTGGAGGCTGCGGTGAGCCGTGATCATGCTACTGTTCTCCAATCTGGACAACAGAGTACAGACCCTGACAGAAAAAAAGCAAGGAAGTTGAGGGCAAAGGAACTAATATTTGTTGTGCAAGTGTCATGAGCCTGGGGACCTATGTTAGGTGTGTTACATACACAACCCCATCCAAACCTCATAAGAATCTCATGAAGTAAGCAGTAGCATTAATATAAATTTGAATATATATATATATATATATATATATGGAATCTGGGCTCAGAGGGGGCATAATGTGCCCATAATCACACAGCTTGCAAGTGATGGAAACAGGATTCAGGGCGGACTACTTGACTCCAAAGGCCATGTTTCCTGCACTAAGAATTGCTGCCTCGCTGTAGAAGTTAGAAAAGGCTCAAGGTTAAGGGCAAGGGATACCTCAGGTTCATACTCTTCTGTCACTCTTTCCCGGTAGACAGCAGAAGAATGTCTTCAGAGTCCCTGGAAGGGAGCAACCAACTCTGGTGAAATAGGTCTGGGCTGACACTTCAACAAGGAAGAAGTGTCACTCCGAGTATGAAGTGACACAGAGCGTTAACATGGCTCCCTAGAGACCAGAGCTGCTTGGTTACTCTGGGACCACTGATCACTCAGAGATAACAAGATAATATGAGTATGTGCCTACCTTGGGCTTTGGGGCTTGTTTCTATCCAGGTCTGGTGACAGTGCAGTTGTGAGCCAAAACTTTATTTTAAAAAAGAGGCTGCACTATTCACTTTTTCCATTCTGGTTCTTCATTCTCCCAATCCACCCTTCCTCTGTCTGCTATCCTAGAAAAGTTCAAAAGTTAGTTTTCAGCAGTGGTGAAACTAGGAACATAGTCAGAGTCTCCCTTTCCCTCCAATATTTATATGAAATTTCTCAGTGAGCAGCAATTAAGTTTTTAAGAGAAAAAAAGCTTCAGTTTACCTCAAGGAATATAAAGTTTTAAACCCTCAATTTCCTGGTTATTATCACCAATTTTTCTGCTGTACCCCAAATTTTGAGGAAACTGTTCTCACCGCCTCTTACTTCCTTGTTCTGTTTTTTGTTTTTTGCTTTTTTTTTTCTAGGAATGCAAATTGTCCAAGCATCTGATTTTCATATCAAGCAACCACACACTTATTCCTTCAATTAATAAGCTTAGTTTGGAAAAGGCAGGTGAAAGCCGCTGTCTGGGAAGTGTGCTGGGAATATGGGTTCAGATGAGTCTCTCCTTCACTGGTTTGTTTGCTCTAATTAGCTTCAAAGTTTACCAAAGACTCTTCTGGTCACTCCTCCTCCCCACCACCCCTTGCCCCCTAGGGATCTATTTACCTGCAGTTGAGCTTTCCAAAGCTTTCTCTTAGAGAACATGGACAGGATCCAGATTCCAAGTCCCTGCCTGACTAGTTCATTACCAGCTATGTGAGTCAAAGTGAATCACTTAATGGCTCTGAATCTCTGTATGCCTCATCCATATAAAAGAGGTGAGTCCCCCTGCCACCTATTCACAGGCTTGGTCTCAGACCAGAAAAGGTATGGGAAAACACTTGAAAGCTTCAGAGGCTTGTGCTAATAGAAATAACATCACTGTGAAAATCCTTGCCCCACCAAGATGTTAGCTGTCACCTCATTGTTCAGAACTCAGCACTGGGCAGGGATCCTGAACTCTGGTTGCTCGTAGTTTAACGAAGAATATCTCTTCATATCCATTTAAGCTAAGAGTTCAGCTGCTCTCCCCTTGGGTTGCAGATCAAGAATCCTAAATCTACTTCAGCTAAGGACTCCAAACTACAAGATCCCCAAGGAGGTAGCCTATCTTTCCAAGGAGGAATTTCCACAGCAACATTTCTGACAGCATTGCCAAGCCTCAGCAGGAACCCTTCTGCTAAGTCTAATTAAGGGTCCCCTTTTCATGTGGGTCAGTTATGACTTTTAGAAAATGACTCCTAAATAAGAATCCAAAGCTACTTTCACCATTATTTTGCCTGCTGGAGTTGCACAGAGAATGTCTGTCCTCTTTTTCATAGACTGGAATATGCTTTCATGCAGCCACCAGGTTCCCATTAGTCTTCCCTAGTAAACACCTCAAGAACATTCCACATGTGACTTCAGACCCAGTGTTCTCCTGGCTGTTGTTCTTGGGACATGCTTAGGTTTGTCAATGTCCCTTCAAGTATGCATAGTAGTTCCATATTTCTGTGAAACCAAGTAGCCTAAACCTAATGGCTTAAAACTTTACGCATGTATTGTCTTACATGGCTTCTCAGAGTTAGGAGTCCTGGAATGCTTTAGTAAGTGATTCTGCTGAGTCTCCCAGGAGATCCCAAATGTCAGCCTGATTGGAATGAGATGGGAAGTTAACCCACATTTCTTCCTCACTTCCACTAATGTATCATAAAAAACATCAGACATTTTACTTACATCAACTTGTTACAGCAATTCAGCGGGAACAAGAATGAGTGCACTCAGAACAGGCACCAGCGACTAAGAGAAGAATCAAAGGTGTTTATTCCAGAAGTCTCAGGTGGAATAGCCTACCAAAACCTGAGTCCTGACCTTCAGTTTCAAGCTGCTTTTATAAAGCTTTTTGGTAATAACATACATGGGTTTGCCATTGGTGGATTTACAATTTTAAATTTAGGACTGGGAACAGTTACTTCTACTTCTACAACAAGCATTGAAGCAAACATTTTTATGGACATTTTCATATGAGGTGTAATAAAGTGTGTTTACAGAAAGAGAGATTGTAGTTAAGGAAAATGACATACACTGTAGCTACTTACAGTGTATTTACAGAAGCAGAGATGTCATACAGTTGCTTGCTTAAGACTCTCGAGATCAGCTTTCCTGCTTAATTCCCTTTTTTTTTTTGAATTGGAGTCTCACTCTGTTACCCAGACTGGAGTGCAGTGGCATGCTCCCAGCCACCGCAGCCTCGACCTCCTGGGCTCCGGCGATCCTTCCGCTTCAGCCTTCCAAGTAGCTGGAACTACAGGCGCGCGCTACCATGCCTGGCTAGTTTTTGGTTTATTGTAGAGAGGAAGTCTCACCAAGTTGCCCTGGTGGGTCTCGAACTCATGGGCTCAGGCAGTCCACTCACCTTGGCCTTCCAAAGTGCTGGGATTACAGGCTGAGCCACCGAGCCCAGCTGAGATTAAATTTTCAGGTTATATCAGGGAGTCCCAAGGCAGGGGCTTCTGGTAAAGCCTTCTTAAGGGTAAGAAAGGCTTTCTGTGACTGTTACCCCCCTTGGAATGGCTCCTTTTCTCCCCCCTTTGTGGCTTCATAGAAGGGTTTGACTATTAATGAGTAGTTAGGGATCCAAATGTAACAGAAGCCGGTGGCCCCCAGAAACTCTTGGATTTGCCTTTGAGTCTTCGGGGTGGGAAGGGCCCAAATTGCCTTTTTCCATTCAGGCCCAAGGCCCGATGCCCGTTTGAGATTAGAAACCCCAAGTACTTGACTGTTTTCTGGCAAATCTGGGGCTTTTTAAGGGACACCCTGTATCCAGCTTTCTGGAGTAAGTCTAGCAATGTCTCTGTTGCCTTAGTGCAGTCCTCCAAGGTTGTGTTTGCCAGGAAGAGATCATCCACATATTGCAGAAGTGCACGCTTGACTTCCATACTTGGGAAGTGTGCCAGATCCTCTGCTAGGGTCTTTCCAAATATGGTGGGGGAGTTCTTGAACCCCTGGGACAACTGGGTCCAAGTTAATTGCTCCTTTCAGCTGGTGGTGGGTTCTTCCCATTCAAAGGCAAACATGGGCTGACTTACAGGTACCAGGCTGTAAGCATCCTTCAGATCTAGACAGGTGTACCACTGGGCCCCTGGAGACGTGAGACCTAGGAGGGTGTACGGGTTAGGGACCACCAGAAAGACCACCAGAAGGATGGTTGTTGTGGCTTGTTTGATGGCCCACAGGTCCTGAACAGGTAGGTAATCGTTGGTGCCTGGCTTTTTCACTGGCAACAGAGGAGTATTCCATGAAGATTGGTACTTTTGGAGCAGCCCAAACTTTAGTAGTCTTTGAAGGTGAACTTGGATGCCGATATTGGCTTCCCAAGGTAAGGGATATTGTTAGACCCTTACTGGATGGGCTATGGGCAGCAGGTGAACTATTACCAGTGGATGATTGACAGCCAGCCCAAGTAGGTTCTTCTCAGCCCAGACTCCAAGGGAAGCAGGAGCTCCATGTTTCCAGGGCTGGGTTGATGTTTGTGGCAGGCTGGGAATGGAGTCTCCTTTCTTCCTTTTGGGGAATTGTGACAGACAAAATTAAGGAGGTGTCCTTTGGGGGTCCCAGCTGTGTGGGTCCCAGCAGCTCAAGATGGACGGGGCCATCAGCCAAGAAGGTGATCCGGGCCCCCAGTTTGGACAGAAAGTGCGTTCCCATCAAGGGTACCAGGCATTCTGGGACATACAGGAAATCAAGTTTTACCTGGTGTTTGCCCCATGATGCAATTGCAGGTTTCACAAAAAGAGCATTTGATTTGGGCTCTAGTAGCCACCATGATTTTTGTTTTTCTTTTTGACATGGGCCCCACTGGTTTGGTTACAACTGAATGCTCTGCTCCAGTATCCACCATAAAGTCCATTGATTGGCCCCCAACCTTTGTTTTGACCATGGGCTTATGGGGGCCTAAGTCGATTGAGCCTTGTCTGTCTCAGTCTGAGTCAATGACAGCTAGCCCAATAAAGCCAGCAGCAAAGGGTATCTTGCATGGGGCAGTGTTCATCTCCATTCCTTGATTATTCTTTTCTTCTCTCTGAGGTCTATCAGGGCAGTCCTTCTTCCAGTGTCTAATTTTCTTGCAGTATGCACACTGATCTCGTTGTAAGGGGACATCGGTCCTGGGCTTTGCTTTTGTTTGCTTTGACTCGAATTCAGCTGGCCGGCCTAGGACTGCAGCAAGGAGAGCTGCCTTTTGCCTCATTCTTTGGTCAGTCTTTTTGTCAGTCCCCTTCTTGTGTCACTTGTTGGGGGCCTCTGATCTCACACGGAGGCATTTGGAGTGTAGATTGCTAGCTTGAGGCTGAGGCAAAGGTGCCTCCCCATTTGGTCCAGCTCTGCAGGCAGTGGTGGGGACACAGATGGCGGAGGTGTGTCTGGCAAGGGGGGGGCCTCTGGTATTTTTGGTGTCAAAGAGGGGGCCTCTGGTATTAGTGGCGTGATATAGGGGGAGCAATAGCAACAGAGGTTCATCATCTGGGTCTCCTTGGATGATTGATGGATTTTTAGCTTGGTCTCAGTTTTGATCTTTTGGCTGATATGGAGCCTTGGCTAGGAGAACTCTACTCTGTCCCTGCCTGCCAGTGCAAAACCTTATACAAGGAGGCTAAGCTAATGCAAGCTGTCACCAGGAATCTATATATAGGAACTGATCTGCGTGGCCCAACTCCCTGGTTACCACCTGGTTACACAGCCTTTATGGTGGTTACATCCAGTGTTCCCTCTGGAGGCCAGTCCTTGGTTAACATTGGCCGTTCTATTGTGTAGAGTTTTTAGTTTTCTTGGAGACATTTTACTACCATAGTCTCCTACATTACCTGTCCTGAAGTTTTTGATCATACAGTCTAAGACACTGGGTTTTGAAGGGGACCCTCCCATAGTGTGCCTCCCACTGTGTTGGTGTTGCAGAACAAAAGACAAAGACCTCTGAAGGCAACTTCAGGATAGTGATTGCATCGCCTGTCTGGCCGCTTCCCCAGAGGGAATTTAAGATGCCTCTTAGCAGCTGGGCTCGGTGGCTCAGCCTCTAATCCCGCACTTTGGGAGGCCGAGGTGAGTGAATTGCCTGAGCCTGAGGGTTCGAGATCCACCTGGGCAACTTGGCGTGACCTCATCTCTACAATAAATAAAAAAAATTAGCCGGGTGTGGTAGCGTGCGCCTGTAATTCCAGCTACTTGGAAGGCTGAGGCAGAAGGATCGCTGGAGCCCAGGAGGTCGAGGCTGCGGTGGCCGGGAGCAGCCACTGCATTCCAGTCTGGGCAACTGAGTGAGACTCCAACTCAAAAAAAAAAAAAGATGCCTCTTAGCAATTGGTGAGTTGGTGTAAACCCCCAACCCGAACCAGCCCTATGATGGGCTGGGGCCACCTTTAGCTGTATGAGGTCGTCATGGTTAGGGCCCAATCAGACTCCATAGCCTAAAAGCCATGGAGCCACACACACATTCACACAACTTTCACTCTCTTTCTTTCAAATGCAGGTGAACCTCCCCCAGAGGTTCTACCTGAGCAGGTACAATAACTGCTGGGAGATGATCAGACTCCTGTCACCACCATTCAGTGACCCTGACTGACTGGGCACCCGGGGGTGTCTTACAGTTCCTGGAGTTCTCATGGATTGGTCCACTCTCTCCGTTTGGTCCACCAAGCGGAGCACAGTCTGTTGGTCTGGGTCATGGTGCACGGAGTCTGGATCCCAGACAACTGGCCAGGTGGTATGCCTTCCTTGTCCTTGGGTTGCTCCCAGGCCACAGCTGAGTCCAGCTACGGCAGTGACTCAAAGGGCTAGCCTAATCTGAGGGAACAGCAGGGTCTTCCCGGCCAATGCACCAAAAATGTTACGGCAGCTGCAGCAACTCACCAGGAACAGGAATGAATGCACTCAGAACAGGTACCAGAGACTCAGAGGAGAATCAAAGGTGTTTATTCCAGAAGTCTCAGGTAGAGTAGCCTCCCAAAACCTGAGACCTGACCCTCAGTTTCAAGCTGCTTTTATAGGGCTTTTTGGTTACAACATACATGGGTTTGCCATTGGTGAGTTTGCAATTTTAAATTTAGGACCAGGAACAGTTACTTGTACTTCTACAACAAGCACTGAAGCAGACATTTTTAATGGACATTTTCATATGAGGTGTGATAAAGTGTGTTTACAGAAAAAGAGATTGTAGTTAAGGAAAATGACATGTAGCTGTTTACTTACAGTGTATTTACAGAAGCAGAGATGGCAAGCAGTTGCTTACTTAAGATAAGACTCTTGAGGTCAGCTTTCCTGCTTAATTCCCATTTTTTCTATTTCAAAATAACTCCAGATCTTCCAGATTCTCCTGATTTACCAGATTAAAGGGTTTTTTGTTTGTTTGTTTTTTTGAGTGAAGTCTCACTCTGTTGCCTGGGCTGGAGTGCAGTGGCACGCTCATGGCCACAACCTACTGGGCTCAGGCGATCCTTCTACCTCAGCCTTTCAAGTAGCTGAAACTCTAGGCAGGTGCCACCACACCCAGCCAATATTTGATTTATTGTAGAGATGAGGTCTTGCCATGTTGCCCAGGCTGGTCTTGAACCCTGGGGTCAAGTAATTCTCTCTCTTCCACCTCCCAAAATGCTAGGATTATAGGCGTGAGCCACCATGCCTAGCTCAGATTATAGTTAAAATGTAGCTAATGGAAAGGATTTTAGGAATCTATAAATGCAACCTTTTTATTTTAGAGAAGAAAAAAAATCCAAAATGAAGTGACTTGCTCAAGGTCATTAAGTCTTATCAGAAACAGGACTTGAACCCAGTTCTCTATAGTGTATCACTCAGAGCGTCAGAACTCCCATATAGGGCACAGTCATTTATTGTCTGCCAAAGCAAGTGTCTCCTGGTTCTTTCGCCACACCACAGCCATGACCTAGCTGTGACATACTATTTCTAGTGAACCTATTCTGATTCATTCTAATCACATCCTTTTTTAAAATTAAAAAAGTATGACATTTTGACTCTTCAAATGCTAATAAACCATCTGTTTAATAATGTATTCTAAACCTGGTTGTGGATGGGACATCCTATAATCTACATTTTCCACAACAATCTTTTACCCCTTCTTCACTGATCTTAGTCAAAAGGCCAGGAAGTGATTTTTAACCCTTCTTCAGTACCCCCTTCTTTTCATTATTTGTCAAAAATCCACCACAATGATTCTGTCACACCTATATGGTTTCTTTTTTTGTTTTTGTTTTTTTTTTGAGTTGGAGTCTTACTCTGTCACCCAGGCTGGAGGGCAGTGGCACGCTCACAGCCACCCCAGTGTCAACCTGCTGGGTTCTGGTGATTTCTGCCTCAGCCTTCCAAGTAGCTGGAACTATAGGCGCACGCTACGACATCCCGCTATTTTTAAAAATTTATTTATTGTAGAGATGAGTTCTCACCACACTGCCTGGTCTTGAACCTGCAGACTCAGGCAATCCACTCCTCTCGGCTTTCCAAAGTGCTGTGATTACAGGCTGAGTCACTGAGCCTGGCCTGTGTTTGTTTTAATGCTGTGGTTTGTACTTGTTCAGACACAGACTTTAACTTTTGTAAACTGTCTAGAAAACATCTTACTGTGATTTCTTCTTTTATATCAGACTTGAATTCATCTTATTTATTTATTTTTAAAAGAGACAGTGTCTCACTTGTTGTCTAGGCTGAACTCAAACTCCTGGGCTCAAGTGATCCTCTTACCTCTGCCTCCCAAGTAGCTGGGTCTAGAGGCACATGCCACTCGTTCACTCTTGAAAGCCTCTTTATGGTATTTTTCTTACACTTTCCAATTTGAAGATCTTTATCCTTGGAGAAGAAAGAAGCAAATAAGGGCTATTATGTTTTTTATTTCAATCATCTACTGTGTATTCACTATCTTTTCCAAAAAATGTCCTATGCTTTCCTTCTTCATTTCTGACTTAAAACTTACTTGTCAAAGTCTTCCTTTCACTACCCTGCCATAAAAAGAAGGAAGAAATGCCTTAGGTAATAATTTGAAATAAACTCCACAGTGTGTTGTTTATTGAGGCAAGCACAGCACAGTATTATAAATGTGAATGACTATTTTTTTTGGTGTAAAATTGGAAGAAAAGACTATAGACCATATTTTATTGATTCTAAGATGTACATATTTTTATATTTTTACTGTCCCTGAAGTTAGAATGCATTGTCTAATAAAAGATGTTATATCACAGTTTAATGGGCAGGACTTTTAAAAAATGTTTCTTTTATAGTAGTATACATGATAATGGCACATTTGCAATCAATGAGATCTTAGATTTGATGAAATAAATTGTTCGTATATGCACAGAATTTTCTCTGGAACAATTCTCAAGGCACTAGTAAAATAGCTCTCAGGCCAGGCTTGGTGGCTCAGTCTGTAATTGCAGCACTTTGGGAGGCTGAGGTGAGTGAATTGCCTGAGCCTGTGGGTTCGAGACCAGCCCGGGCAACTTGGTGAGACCTCGTCTCTACAATAAATCAAAAAATTAGCCAGGCATGGTAGCGCGCGCCTATAGTTCCAGCTACTTGGAAGGATCACCGGAACCGACATTAGGGTAGCCGTGAGCATGCCATGGCAATCCAGCCTGGGCGATGGAGTGAGACTCCAGCTCAAAACATAGGGAGTGCAACTAGGAGAGTGGGCAACAGAGGTGACAGAATTTATATTGCATTTCCTTTTGTATCTTTCACATTTTGACTCACATCACTATGCTAACAAATAAAACATTTGTACAATAGATTCAAATTTAAAAGTACACTGGCCAGGAGTCCTTGTGACACCATTACTTTGTACAGATTTGCACAGGATTCTGTGTTTTTCTTAGTAATGACCGAGTGCTGTAAAGTCAGGACTGCACCATTAATGCTTTGCTCTTAATGTAGCATCCAGCACAGTGCCCGATCAGGAACTAACTACAACTGATGTCATCCCTTCCTCCAAGGTCTTGGTTACTTGTAAATCATTAACCAGATCTTTGTTGGTTAAAATTAAATTAAGTATAATCTTTTCCCCTCTTGCTTCCTTTACCCTCCTGTTGGTGAAATTATTACATAAGGCAAGGTATACATCTATCAGATGCTTGGCTTTGATTAGATTTAGACTCCCAACAGAACCATCGAACAGCAGCTAGGGAGATGAGGAGAGAAAAGAAAAGAAAAGAAAACCAGTTTAATTGGTGCCGATGCACTTGACAACAATTGAGTTACCGTGAAAGCTCACACATAGTGTTTGCTAAATGAACCGGGAGAAAAACACAAGGAACAGCTGTAAGATGGTGGCAGTTGTGCATGCTAATAAAACACCATGGCTGATTCATTCCTGTTGGTAAGGATATTTAGATACGCAGTTAGTCACTTTCCAGACCACTCTGACTATGCTATATAGACACAAAAAGTCATATTAAATCTCAAGTAAGTAAAATTAACCCTAGCAATCATAGGTGACAAATAATGACGATAACCAGTGCAGAGCTAAGATACCAGGTCTGTTCCAAAAAGAAGCAAAAAAATGCAAAACAGATGCGGTAGGATTTTCAGAGCCAGAGCTTTCAAGCTTGACAGAGATGGAATCCAAGCCAATGCTGGCGGGCACAGAAAAAGGCGGGTTCCAGGGTGATTATTATCCATTTCTGTTGGCATTTCTGGTTTACTCTTACTGGCAGGCTGGAACAGGGTGAGGCAAGCTTAAGTCCCAGCACATGAACAATTTTTTGTGGCTTGTGTGTTGGTGTACAGATACAACAACAAAATTTCCTAGAATTAGGACAGTCTTAAATTTAGACACATTTGCTTTTCAATAAGACAGATGACTGAACGTGCAACTAACATCAAACATTTCATGGAATAACTTCCCAAATCAAAGATAGATAACCATTCCAATCTACGGTTTTCTTATTTAAATACAAGATCAGGCTGAGCTCAGTGGCCTTTGTGAGTACATTTTAGGAGGCTGAAGTGAGTGGATTGCCTGAGTCCGCGGGTTTGAGACCCGCCTGGGCAAGTTGGTAAGACCTCATCTCTACAATAAATCAAAAATTATCCGGGCGTGGTAGTGCACTCCTGTAGTTCCAGCTACTTGGAAGGCTGAGGCAGAAGGATCGCTGGAGCCCAGCAGGTCGAGGCTGTGGTAGTCGTGAGTGTGCCACTGCGCTTCAGGCTGGGCGACAGATCGAGACTCCAACTCAATAAATACATTAATTAATTAAATTAAATTAAATTAAATAAATACAAGATCATAAGTATCACTCCTGATCTTCTTTCCTGTAATTTCCTTTTAATAGGGTTGTCTGTTTTCCAATGGCCTTTCTTTCTCTGTCACATTTTGTACTCCATGGCGTAATTCTTCCATTGGTCCTGAGCCAGATATCCTCTTTGCTCCTCTTGGTCCACTTTCCACCTTTCTCCACCCTCCTCTACATCCCTGGAGGCTCACGGCTATGGACAACTCAAGGGCTCCCACACCCACCAGCTTCCGGCTGAGGCTGGCCCATGGGGATCCCCAGCAGGAAATCAAGGAAGAGGAATAGAGGTAAGAAGTGTATTTTCCATTGTTGCCAATGTAGGTCGGCGGTGTCCCCTGATGAAAGGTCAACCATATGAACTCTTCCTCTCAAGGAGGCCAACTATTTAAGACTCTGACCATTCCAGCTTCAGTTACCATTCCCTCTCCTCCTCCCTGCAATCTCAGGGGTCATAGCAACATTCTCTTACTTTCCCCTGTGGTCCCTTCACCCATGGCCATGTCCTTGCAAATAGTTTATCTTAATTTGAATGTAGCATGTGTCTCCTATCAGGACCCTGATGGATAGACTCTCCCATAAGATCTTATCCTTAATGTGATCAAATGGAAAAAAAAAAAAAAGCCCTCCAAACCAGGGTTTTAAAAAGTGTGGCTGGAGCCGGATGTGGTGGCTCAAGTCTGTAATCCCAGCACTTTGGAAGACTGAGGTAAGAGGATTGCCTGAGCCCAGGGGTTCGAGACCAGCCTGGGCAACTTGGCAAGACCTCGTCTCTATAATAAATCAAAAACTTAGCTGGGTGTGGTAGCGTGCACCTGTAGTTCCAGCTACTTGGAAGACTGGGGCAGAAGGATCGTCTGAGCCCAGCAGGTCGAGGGTGTGGTGGCTGTGAGTATGCCACTGCACTCCAGCCTGGGCTACAGAGGAAAGGCTCCAACTAAAAATAAATAAATAAATAAGGCCAGGCTTGGTGGCTCAGCCTGTAATCCCAGCATTTTGGGAAGCTGAGGCAAGTGGATTGCCTGAGCCCGCAGGTTCGAGACCAGCCCGGGCAACTTGGCGAGACCTCGTTTCTACAATAAATCAAAAATTAGCTGGGCATGGTAGCATGCGCCTGTAGTTTTGGCCACTTGGAAGGCTGAGGCAGAAGAATCGCCTGAGCCCAGCAGATCAACGCTGGGGTGGCCATGAGTGTGCCACTGCATTCCAGCCTAGGCGACAGAGTGAGACTTCGAGTCAAAAAAAAATGCGTGATTGGTAAATGATGCATACTACTATCATTTGGAATTTGACTATAAAGGCAGATTCCCAAGACCCGACCCAAGTCTATCTCTGGAAGGCAGGCTAGGAAGTCAGTATTTTAAACAAGTTTTCCAGGTGATTTCAAACACAGCTAAATGAAAGGACTTGTCCCAGAAACACATGATTTTTAAAATGTGCTGCTAATGAAACTAAGGGTTTTTCCAAATCTTGTCAAGGAACCAGAGCATTATCCTAATCTTCCACTAGGACTCCAAATTGCTTTCCAAATCTTATCAAGCAGCCAAAAATAAAACCAAGAAAACTAATGCAAGATAATGACTAGTGTGAACTGATTTCCCAGTGACTCAGAGACCTTCTCTCAGGAATAGAAAATCTTTTACAGGCCGGGCTTGGTGGCTTAGCCTGTAATCCAGCACTTTTGGAGGCTGAAGTGAGTGGATTGCCTGAGTTCGCGGGTTTGAGACCCGCCTGGGCAACTTGGCAAGACCTCATCTCTACAATAAATCAAAAAATTAGCCAGGCGTGGTAGCGCGCGTCTGTCGTTCCAGCTATTTGGAAGGCTGAGGCGGAAGGATCACCGGAGCCCAGCAGGTCGAGGCTGCGGTGGCTGGGAGTGGCCACTGCACTCCAGTCTGGGTGACAGAGTGAGACTCTAATTCAAAAAAAAAAAGAAAGAAAATCTTTTACAAGTATGACATAAATCCCAGAGGCCAACCATATAAACATGGAAAAATAATTATAAGCAATATTAAGAAACTAATAATAAGCTGAGAAAAAATTATTTTCAATACATATCAAAGAGTCTGGAAGTGGTTCTTTGTGACAACGTTTTTCAGTTTTTTGGATTGATGATGGGGGTGAGAGGGGAGAAGCTTTGCTGATGTGTTTGCTGCACCATAGGTGGAAGTCCCACCTGATTCTTTGTGTGTGTGTGTGTGTGTGTGTGTGTGTGTGTGTGTGTGTGTGTGTGTATTTGAGTTACAGTTTCACTCTGTCACACAGGCTGGAGTGCTGTGGCATGCTCAAGGCCACCCCAGCATTGACCTGCTGGGTTCTGGCGATCCTTCCACCTCAGCCTTCCAAGTAGCCGAAACTACCCTGGCTAATTTTTTTTATTTTTCTTATAGAGATGAGGTCTTACCAAGTTACCCGGACTGGTCTCGAACCCGTGGGCTCAGGCAATCCACTCACCTCAGCCTTCCAAAGTGCTGCGATTACAGGCTGAGCCACTGAGTCTGGCCCCCACCTAATTCTTAAAAAAACAATCAAACAAAATCTCAATTGTCTTCGCACAAAGTCCCTAACAGGTAGCATACTTCATATGCTTGAGTTCCCCTGCCCATCCCTGGTGAAGACATAAGCTATGAGATAGTTTACTATGACTAGAAAAGAGGAAGGGTGCAACAGAGCCTGTGGGAGAAGAAGGGAATTCAAAATGAAGAGCAGGTGGGTAAATCAGCTTCTTAGCACTCCAGAATTGGTTGTATTTCAAAAATATGATTCTGGCCGGGTGCAGTGGCTCATGCCTGTAATCCCAGCACTTTGAGAGGCTAAGGTTGGAGGATCACTTATGGCCAGGGGTTTGAGACTAGCCTAGCAACACAGGGAGACCTTGTCTCTACAAAAAAAAAAAAAAAAATTAGCTGGGCATAATGGTGTGTGTCTGTAGTTCTGGCTATTCAGGATACTGAGGTGGAAGAATTGCCTGAGCCAGAATGTCGAGGCTGCAGTGGGCTGTGATCATGCCACTGAATTCCAGCCTGGGTAACAGAGTGAGACCCTCAACTCAAAATAATAATAATAAACAAAAAATAAAAATATGACTATTAACATCAACCTTGCTACTTAAAACACCTTAAAGAAGAGTGACAGGTTATTTCCTTGTGACCTAACTTATGTCGAGATCTCTTTGCTTTCCTGGCATTTACTCCATGGTCCCACCTGCACTGACACCTGGTAAGTCAACCCAAGAATTCCTTTGTTGACTCTCCAAGGCCATGTGCACTGAGGAAGATAGAATTAAAATGGTAGCTTATAGCTAGAACAGTTTCATCCCCACCAACCTCGTAGACTGTCATTGTCAACTTCATAAGGATTTCTGGTTTCTGTCAGAAATATTTGTGATATATGGAAGATATATATATATATATATATATATATATATATATATATAGAGAGAGAGAGAGAGAGAGAGAGAGAGAGAGAGAGAGAGAGAGAGAACGAACACCTGGGCAAAGTCCAAATCTGCATAACTTCTTAAAACATCCAAAGAGGAATAAATCTGAGTTATGTTTCTCTCCTTCTCTTCCTCCTCCCCTCCTCCTTCTTCCTCTCCTTCCCCTTCTCCTCAAACTTTTCTTCCATTTTCCTCTTTCTCTACTTCCTTCCTCTTCCTCTTCTTCTTTTTCTTCAATTAAATTTAGACTTACTCTGGTGTTCACTTAAACTATGCACCATCCGACTGGGCACAGTGGCTCATGCTTGTCATCCAGCACTTTGGTAGGCGGTGGCGAGAGGATTGCCTGAGCCCCATGGGTTTGAGACCAGCCTGGGCAACTTGGTGAGACCTCATCTCTACAACAAATCAAAAACTTAGCTGGGCGTGGTGGTGCTCACCTGTAGTTCCAGGTACTTGAAAGATTGAAGCGGAAAGATCGCCTGAACCCAGCAGGTCGAGGCTGCAGCGGCTATGAGCGTGTCACTGCACTCCTGCCTGGGTGACAGAGTGAGACTCTGAATTGAAAAAACAAAATAAAACAAAAACTATGCACCATTCAGGTGTAGCACTTTTTTTGCCCTTCAATTGAGTCGGCACTGTCAATATAATATGACTGTCTTATACATTGTTCATAAAGCCTGAAATAGCACTGTTCTTCTACGGAATGAAGTCTTCTACCTCTCTTAAATTAAAAAAATAAAATAAAACAACCAAAATTCTTTTTACTGTATTGTGAAATACTCTGGGGATATTGCTTTTAATATATCTTTGAAAATGCTCTCCTCCTTATCCAGACTATGACTCTCTGAACTCCAATTCATGCTGTTTGTTTGCCAGGCGAGCCCGTGGATTATTTAATATATTTACAACATGAAAAAACATTTATCGCAGAAATAGATAGCTAATACATACAGATTTAGTTGGTGTAGGTATTGCATATAACTATTTTTTATTTATTTAGGGTTTTGGGCAGGGGTATGGAGCCTCATTCTGTTGCCCAGGCTGGAGTACAGTGGCATGCTCACAGCCACCACAGTCTCGATCTGCTAAGGCTCAGGTGATCCTTCCGCCTCAGCCTTTCAGGTAGCTGGAACTACAGGCATGTGCCACCACGCCCAGCTCATTTTTTATTTACTGTAGAGATGAGGTTGCCCAGGCTGGTCTTGAACCTGTGGGTTTAGACAATCCTCTCACCTCGGCTTCCCAAGGTGCTGGGAGCATGAGCCACTGACACTCGGCCTATTTGGGTTTTTAATAGCTTAATTTTGCTCTGTATCTGATTTTTGTTTTTTGGTTTTTTTGAGTTGGAGTCTCACTCCATCACCCAGGCTAGAGTACAGTGGCATGCTCACAGCCACCCCAGTGTTGACCTCCTGGGCTCCGTTGATCCTTCTGCCTCAGCCTTCCAAGTGACTGGTACTACAGGCGCGCACTACGACACCCGACTGATTTTTTGTTTATTGTAGAGATAAGTTCTCACCAAGTTGCCTGGGCTGGTCTAGAACCTGTGGGGTCAGGCAATTCACTCGCCTCGGCCTCCAAAAGTGCTGGGATTATAGGCTGAGACCCCGAGCCTGACCAATGCTCTATATCTTTGGGTGAATTACTTAACCCCATAAACTTCAATTTCATCAGCTTAAAAAATTGGGGGCTGGGCTCAGTGGCTCAGCCTGTAATCCCAGCACTTTGGGAGACCGAGACGAGTGGACTGCCTGAGCCTGCGGGCTCAAGACCCACCTGGGCAACTTGGCGAGACCTTGTTTCCACAATAAATTAAAAAAATTAGTTGGGTATGGTAGTACATACCTGTAGTCAACAACTTGGAAGGCTGAGCGGAAGGATCGCTGGAGCCCGGCAGGTCGAGGCTGGGGTGGCGGGGGGCGGCCACTGCACTCCAGTCTGGGTGACAGAGTGAGACTCCAACTCAAAAAAAAAAAACAAACAAAACAAAAAGTTGCAGTTTGAGCCCAAAGGCAGTCAGCCAGCAGAATGCCTTCTTGCTTAGAGGAAGTCAGTTTTCCTTCCACCTGATTGGATGAGATCCACTCATATTATGAGCATCCAATAAGCATCTTCACAGAAACATCCAGAATAATGTTTGACCAACTATTTGGGTACTATGGTCCAGCTACATCAACACATAAATTAACCATCATGCCAAGTATCATTTCAGTTTCATAAACAATATGCATCAGGTAGAATGATAAGATATTATAGGATTAGCAGCAGTGCTAAGGGTACAAGGACTGATGATCTTTGCCTTCAAAGTAACTAGACCAAAACTACCTAAGCTTTGAAGACAGTAAAAATAACCCTCTAAATCTTACTTATAACATCATGACCTGGGGTTAGGTAATATAGTCTAGGATTCAGTCACTGTCTAGCCTGAATTCTGCCCTGGGAGCTCTAAAACCGAGAG
>NW_007251380.1:372423-421867 GCF_000164805.1 Carlito syrichta | reverse complement strand
TGAGCGGAAGGATCGCTGGAGCCCGACAGGTCGAGGATGCGGTGGCGGGGGGCGGCCACTGCAATCCAGTAAGGGTGACAGAGTGAGACTCCAACTAAAAAAAAAAAAAAAAATTGGGACAAACATATCACCTATCTGCCTCAAAGTTTTATTTGTAAAACTAAAAAGCAAAATAAAAAACATAGAAAAACTAGTAGAAGTATATAAAGTATTTATTGCAGTATCTTGCAAATATGAAGGAATTTGTGTTATTTTCATTATTTTCAATTAGTAAACCATACCACAGTAGTCAGTATGGTGAGCATGGACTGTGAATATGTGGTCTACCTTCTGGAAGAACTTGTTTAGCCTATGAAACACTACACAGTATTTGAAAACCATACAGCTGCAGTTCAGTCCTCTAAGCTTTCTGTATCAAGTAAACACTCAGAATTAGGCCAATCTTTCTGTAGTACATAAAACAGCCATCAGAATCACCTGGTGTCTTCATAACCCTGTAGATACCACCTTAGACTCATTAATTTGGGATCTTGGGGGCCGAGGGTTGGGAATTTTCATTTAAAAAAAACCCAGTGATTCTAACACGCGTTACAATTTGAGAAGTAGGTTGGGCGCAGTGGCTCAAGCCTGTAATCCCAGCACTTTGGGAAGCCGAGGTGAGAGGATTGCCTGAGTTCAGGGGTTTGAGACCAGCCTGGGCAACTTGATGAGACCTTGTCTCTACAATAAATCCAAAAAAATTAGCCAGGCGTGGTGGTGTGTGTCTGTAGTTCCAGCTACTTGGAAGGTTGAGATGGAAGGATTGCCCAGCAGGTCGAGGCTGTGGTGGCCGTGAGCATGCCCCTGCACTCCAGCCTGGTGACAGAGTGAGACTCCCAACTCAAAAATAGAGAAGTACTAGCTAATGATTTCTAGAAACAGGCCTGAAAGTTATAGGAATTATAGACTTGGTATCTCCTAACTGACAAAAATTTATGAAAGTCATGAAAAGGGCCAACTTCAGTAGCTCACACCTGTAATCCCAGAGATCTGAAGTCGAGGAGAGAGAAACACTTGAGGCCAGGTATTTTAGACCAGTCTGGGCAACATTGCAAGACCTCTTCTCTACCAAAAAAAAAAAAAATTAGCCTAGCTACTCAAGGAGGCTGAAGTAGGGGGATTGCTTGAACCGAGGAGTTCAAGGTTACAGTGAGCTGTGACCTAGCCACTGCACTCTAGTCTGGGCAAAAGAGAGAGTCCTTATCTTAAGCAAACAAACAAACAAAACAAAAAAGGTTTATGCAATACCTACTTCTGCAAAACTCTATCTTGCAGGATCCAACAGAGTTAAACGGTTTGGATTTTCTTTCTTTCTTTCTTTCTTTCTTTCTTTCTTTCTTTCTTTCTTTCTTTCTTTCTTTCTTTCTTTCCTTCCTTCCTTCCTTCATCCTTCCTTCCTTCCTTCCTTCCTTCCTTCCTTCCTTCCTTCCTTCCTTCCTTCCTTCCTTCCTTCCTTCCTTCCGTGAGTCAGGTTTCACTGTCACCCAGGCTGGAGTGCAGTAGCACATGCACCACTCACTGCAGCCTTGACCTCCTGGGCTCAAGTGATCTTCCCATCTCAATTTTTACATTTTTGTAGAGACAAGATCTCGCTATGCTGCCCAGGCTGGTCACAAATCCCTGGGTTCAAGTAATCCTCTCGTTTCAGTCTCCCAAAGTGCTGGGATTATAGGTAGGATTTTTTTGTATTCAGATCATAGACCAATCTAAACAAAATACCCAGTTATACTATACGAACATAGCAACCTAGCTAACTTTCCACGGTCTTTACTAAAGCTGATTAATGCCACTTTCTGAATTTTATTTTATTTTATTTTATTTGTGAGTTGGAGTCTCACTATGTCACCCAGACTGGAGTGCTGTCTCACGCTCCCAGCCACCGCAGCCTCGACCTGCTGGGCTTCAGCGATCCTTCCGCCTCAGCCTTCCAAGTAGCTAGAAATACAGGTGCGCGCTACCAAGCTTGGCTAATTTTTTTGATTTATTGTAGAGATGAGGTCTCACCAAGTTGCCCAGGCAGGTCTCAAACCCGCAGGCTTAGGCAATCCACTCACCTCAGTCTCCCAAAGCGTGGGATTACAGGCTGAGCCTCCCAGCCTGGCTCACTTTCTGAATTTTAAAGCATTCCTTTAGGATGATAAATTCAGTATTTTAAGCTCACACATTTCTCATCTTATACTGTGAAATAGCTCACTTTTCTATGAAAAGTTTTTTTTTTAAATCTGCATTGATGTTGGTGTTAGGAAAGTTCATGTATGTAAAAATGTTGGTGGTTTTAATTTCACCTGCCAGCTAGCCTCTTGAAGGACATTTGGCTATGGTAGAGTTTTCTTTGTGGTCAGCAAATGAATAATTTTGTATGTGTGTGCTACTATGTTGGTAGTTACCTGTAATAATTTACAACTTTTAAAGCCAGGTGTCATATTTGATAAAGGACTGGTATCCCCAATATATAAAGAACTTTCACAATTCAATAATAAAAAATCTACTTAAAAATTGACAAACTATTTGAATATACACGTCACCAAAAAGATACATTAACAAATAATGGATCTTTAAATTTTACATTACTAGTAAAAATCATTAGTCATTAAGGAAATGCAAATTAAAATCCTAATGAGATACTCCTATACATTTATTAGAATGGCAAAAAGAAATCTAAAAACTCTGACATTATCAAGTTCTAACAAAGATGTGGTACAACTGGAACTCTCATACCTTGCAAAATGGTACAGCTACTTCAAAAAACAATTTAGTAGTTTCTTATAAAGCTAAACACACCTCAGAATTACACAGCAATTCCATCCCTAGTTATTTATTTACCCAAGAGAAATGAGAACTTATATCCATACAAAACTGTGTACATAGGTGCTCATAGCAGCGTTATTCAAAGAACCAATAAATGGAGACAACCGAAATGTCTACCAACTGGTGAATGGATCAACAAACTGCAATCAATCTATACAACAGAATGCTAACCAACAATAAAAAGAAAAGAACTATTGATGCATGCAGCGATGTGGATTAATCTCAACTTTCAACTTTATTAAGTAAAAGAAACCAGACTCAAATGGTTACCTACTGTAGGATTCCGTTTACATGACATTCTGGAAAAGGTAAAATTATTGAAAGAGGAACAGATCAGTGGTTGCCAGCAGCTGGTAGAGGGGGAGGAGATTGACTACAAGAGGGTATTTGTTTTTGTGTGTGTGTGAAGAAAGCGTTCTATATCTTCATGGTGGTGGTGGTTACACAGCTGTATGCTTTTGTCAGTATAAAAAAAAGCTGAGTTTTACTCCATGTTAACTATACTTCGGTAAGCCCAATTTAAGAACAAAATCATGGACTTCGCAGCAAATTGGATGGAGCTGGAGGCCATCATACTAAGTGAACTATCACGGAAACAAAGAATACCACATGTTCTCACTCATACATGGGCCCTGAACACTAGTTACATTAGCACAAGGTAGGCATCCACAGTCACTGGGTGCTAGGGGAGGGAGGGAGGGAAGAGGGTAGGGGACACGTGACAACACAAAGTGTACTTGGTTCATTACCAGGGGTGTGAGGGCCAGTTAGAAGCCCAAATTTCACCTGCATGCAGCCTACATATGTAGTAAATTCTCACTTGTATCTCACATTCCTATAATAAAATAAAAAAATTTAAAAATAACCTGACTTTAATAAAAGTACACATGAACTAGAATGTAGACTGATCTGACGTATCATGCTTTTCTGAATTTGAATTCTGGTTAGTGTGTGAAGGCTCTAGGTAACAAAATTCTGCAAACAGACATTATTGCATGAGTGTTTTCAAGCAATCAGTTTGCAGGACAGTTTTAGTTTATTAAAGTGGAAGACAGACCAATGGTCCTAGATTAAAAATTTAATTCTGATGTATCAGTCCCCAGGCATGGCTTGCTCTAGTTAGTCTAGTTTAGACTAAAAATAAATGTATCTCAATGTGATGCCATTTCGCCCTTCCATGCAACCCAAACAGCCATGCTATCATTAGGTTCTTAATAAGTCCTCTGGGGTTTTCACACTTGGATCTCAGGTGGTTTGATGGATATTTTAGACCTTTGAGGTGATCCTGGACACTACTGATGAGAAACTCACCAGGAAAAAATGTTGCAATATATCCTTTCATGATTGTAACCAGCTGAGTGCCTCTTGGACAGTGAATTTGCCAAGTAAGTAATGAGTAAAACAGTGGACCAAGCAACAGATACAGTATTTCATCTATTATTTATTCTTTTATGGACTTACTCTTGTTTGTAACTACATTCATTATAAAATACCTTGGGAATTTGTAAAAAAAAAAAATAAGTGGAATAAAGCACTGCACATTTTAATTTTCAGTTAACAATAAAAATTATATTCTAGTTCAATATGTAGTTCCTGTAATTTCACTTCATGTGAAATAAATATAAATGTCTATAATCCTTTTGATTCCAATTTCTTAAAAATCTACAATTAAGTTCCTCAGGCTTAATTAATGCCTCCTCAAGATCCCTTTCATACTTAATCAAGATTCAGGATTTTAATCCCTTGAATTTTTATTCTTTCACAGAAAAGACTGACATACTTACTCTGGGTTACAACAGTGGCCTCAGCAATAGACTAGCACTTCAGAGTCATATTGGTATTTCCAGCTAGACTGAAAGAGTAACAAGACAGACCAAGTTGGAGAAACTCTTCTACCAGCCTGATCTATCTCACTAATTAGAATCGCCTTTTTCATTGGGGAAACAGAGTCGGGCCCCTCTCAGCTTAGATTTTACAGGAAATCTCTAAATTCCTGGCTCAATTAGAGCTTTAGTGTTTAGGAATGAGAACTTCTGATAGTGGGAAAAGAGGAGCCACAGGAGCTAAAATGCAAATTGATGAATCGGTTTCAGTCTGTGCATTCGCTAATCTGAAACAGGCTCTTCTGCCTTTGCTAAGTGTATTAGTCAGGGTTCTCCAGAGACACAGAACCAATAGAATATGTGTGTGCTACACATATATGTCTATATATATCACAATATGTGTGTGATCACATGTGTGTGACATATATACGCATATACATATATAAAACAGTATATAGATATCTGAGAAGGGAGTTATTAGGAAATTGGCTTGCATAATTATGGAGACTGAGAAGTCCAACGATAGGCCATCCATGAGCTGGGGAACCAGGGAAGCTGGTAGCAGGGCTCAGTCCAAGTCTGTAGACCTCAGAACCAGGGAAGCTGAGGTTGTAAATCTTAGTACTTGGCTGATAGTCTGAGAACACGGACGTGGAAGGGTACACTGGTGCAAGTCCTGGAGTCCAAAGGAACCTGGAGTTCTGATGCTTAAAGGCAAGGAAAAAGTGTGTTCCAGCTCCAAAAATAAGAGAGAGAGAGAAAATTTTCCTCTCTTATTATTATTATTATTATTTTAAATCTAAGCATCAGTCAACTGGATAGTGCTACCCACATTGGTTGAGGGTAGATCTTCCTTAGTCTACTGATTCAAATGCCAGTCTCTTCAGAAATACCTTCACAGACACACTCAGAAATAATGCTTTACCAGCTATGCATATCCCTTAATCCAGTCAAGATGATACCTAAATCTAACCGTCACACTAAGTGATTGACTCCCAGGGACAAAATGTTTGACTTTTCAAAAGGACACTGGATTTGTTTTGTTTTGTTTTGTTCTTGAGTTGGAGTCTCACTCTATCACCAAGACTGGAGTGCAGTGGCAGATTTACAGCTACTGCTGTCTCAAACTGCTGGGTTTCAGGTGATCCTTCTGCCTCAGTCTTCCAGGTAGCTGGGACTCCAAGTATGCTCCACTATGCCTGATTAATTTTTTTTTTTAATGTATTGTAAAGATGAGGTGTCACCATGTTGCCCAGGTTGGTCTTGAACTCCCAGGCTTAGGCCATCCTCTTGTCTTGGCCTCTTAAAGTGTTGGGATTACAGGCATGAGTCACTGCGCCTAACCTACACATGATTTTTTGAATGGTAACCCTCCTGTGTTACAGGAACTTTAACTTACTTTTCTAGTATATATTTCCCAGAGATCTAGGAAATATATACATATCTCTTTTACTCTAGGCATATTCTTGCATCCAGGAGTTAGTCTACTATTTTTTTGAGTAATCTATTATATGTCAAGCATTATTAGGCACTGAATGAGTAGAGAGAGAGAGAACTTGGATAGGGTGCTATCAGAAATGACCAAGGTTTAGTTCCTAGATCTAAGTATATCACAATTTAGTGTGTAAAACAGTTGCATCGATATTAACAATTTTTGTTCCAGTGGAACTTAAATTAGTTTGAAGCCAATAGAGGGGTGATTAGATGGTACTTTGTGTTTAGAGATGCAACAGTTCCTGACAACCTCAAGCATTCAGAATCTCACTGGCCATCACAGTGGAGAAAGAAAATATCTTTGCTCAGAGTGGGTGGCACAGTGACCCTCTGCATCTACATTTGGGGATGGGAACTTGCATATAGAAAGGGTCAACTTTTTCTATTCGTGACTGATTGAGCATCTGCATATCTTGGTATCTGTGGGAATGTCCTCAGATCAATCCTCTGTGAATATAGATAACTGACTTTACATGGATGTCTTTAAGAGTACTTGCTTTGAAGTAAGTTTGAATCCCAGATGTGCAATTTATTAGCTGATATAATCTTGGGACAAATTATTTAACTCCTCTACACCTGGTTTTCCCATTTATAAAAAGGGGTAACAGCAACATTTCTTGGACCAATATAAGAATTAAATACACAAATACTTGTAAAAGCATTAACTTAATGATTGACACATGGTAAATGATCAATAAAGGTAAATTATTACTATTATTACATTTTTCCTGGGGACCTAGAACATATAGGGGAAAGGAATGAAAACATAGATAATAACATACAAATGATAACATACTATTGAATATCATAGGAAGAGCTATGTACTTTGGAGTGATAAAACAACCTCCAATAAAATTCAAAACATGTTTTCATTATTTTCAAATTCTATTGCCTAATCTCTGATGAGTATCCAGATTATTCCAGGGTGAGTCTAAACCCATAAATTTCTTAGAAGTCATCACTTGAGATCCAAAGGTAAGCAATAGATTGGGTGAGGTCCTAGATAGAAAAGATAAGTTTTTGTGGTGGGACCTGGTTTATACTTTAGCAATTACAACTTTTCCTTGACAACTTGTTGTGGGACTGGCTCTCTTGCAAAATTCAAAAGCAAATGTTCTCTGGACAGTCTTACTTGCCTTTGGAGTAGGCTACCGCATTCCTTATTTTAAAGAACCCTGCCTCAGGTTTTATTTTTCCCAGATGTCTAAAATCCTAACAGCCTACTTATTTTAGCTTAGTAATGTTTTTACTTCTTCAGTTTATTTTTTTTTTAGTCAGAGTCTCACTCTGATGCCCAGGCTGGAGTGTAGTGGCATGTTCACAGCCATCCCCGTGTTGACCTGCGGGGCTCAGGTGATCCTTCAGCCTCAGCCTTACAAGTAGCTGGAACTACAGGCATGCACTACCATGCCTGGCTAAGTTTTTGACTTATTGTAAGGATGAAGTCTTACGAATTTGCCCAGGCTGGTCTCGAACCCCTGGGCTCAGGCAATCCCCTCACCTTGGCCTCCCAAAGTCCCGGAATTTTAGGCTTGAGCCACCATGGCCACTTCTTCAGTTTAAAGGCAAACATACTTTGAAGGGGAGAGGGGAGTGAAGGTTTAACCCTATGCTGGCCAACCCCTACTCTCTTCTTTGTGTAGTGTCATTGCTACCTGTGTAACCCAGCTCTTGAATCCTAACTGATAGTAATAAACTGTCTCTTGTAGCTGTATCTAGTACACAGTCTTTATCAACTCCTCCAGGGCAGGAATTATGTTAAAAGACTTTGTGGACTATCAATTCACCTTACCATAACTTACTCTGCTATGGTTTGAATGCCCCCTTGAAAACTGAAATTGACATTTAATTGGCATTGAAACCATTTAGGAGTGTGACCTTTAACAAGTGAGCAGACCATGAATGGATTAATACCATTATCACAGGAGTAGTGAATTATTGTGGGAGTGAATTCGTCTTATGTGATGTCTTCATTCATGTTATTACACAGCTAGAAGGCCCTCAGTCTTGGATCTCCCATCCTTCAGAATCATGAGCCAAATAAATATATTTTTTAAAATAAATTTCTCAGTCTGCAGTATTCAGTTATGAAAGCAGAAAAAAACTGACAGCCTCCTGCCTTAAACCCGTCCAGCATAATGCAATATCAAATGTAGATGAACAGTAACTAGTAAAGGATTGCTGTTGATTTTTATTAACTGATTTCTCTTCCCATAATCCCATGTGTTCTCTAGTATTCTTTCAGGACTATAACTACTGGGACAGCCTGTGATTGTAGCAGACAGTTCCGGACCTTCAGGAATCATTGCAAAAGGCTGTGCAACATAAGGCTGTGTAAATTAAGAAGAAAAAGAAATCCCCAAACAATCTCAGAAACTGATCTTTAGTGACCAACAAGCTCAGATATAGATTAGGTTTATTAAGTTTAGAAAGAGTCCTGTTTTCTTCCCATTACACAAATTATCCAGTAAACTATGCTCTCTTTGGGTAGGTCTGTAGCCAGGCACACTCATGGGTCATTTCAATGCCTTGCTAGGCTCAGAGTTCCTGGAAATGAGTCATTAGTCGTGGAAAGATGCTTTTCAGATTCTTCTAAAACAAATCCATGGGGTTTTGATCTGCTAATTCAAAATCTAGACTAACAAAACCTTACTTCCCTAATTTTATAATCTAATTTCTTTGGCTGTATCTGTGAGCTTATAGTTTAGTGTGCTTGGTAAAAAACATAACATTAAAAAAAAGTCATTTTCATTCCTTTGAACTGGTCCCACCCCAGCGCTCTCTCGGGAATCATCGCTGTAGCCCCGCCTCCTTCCAGTTTGGCTCCGCCCCCCCGGTGGCGTTGCGCCTTGGCAGCTTGTTGCTAACTTGGTCCGGGAGATGCGAGGCGGGACTTCCGGTGTTTGAAAAGCTTCCGGCGGGAACCGGAAGGCGCGGTGACACACACCCACAGACTCCCGGGTCCTCTGACGTGCCGGGCGGGAAGGTGAGCTGTGCGTGCACCTCGGCGGTCGTCCTTCGGGCTCGCACGAGCCTGGCGCCCGGGCTCCGGTATTTTTGGGGCCATTAAAAAAGTTCTGAGAGCTCATTTGGGAAATAACACCCACTCCCTTTTTTTTAAAGTGAGACGTTTTATGACATTTTATTGTCGGCAGTCTTTTCACAGCCCACACCCGGAAAACCCTCTCTAGCTGCCGCGTGTCACCTGGCACGTCCTCCGTCCAATGGCTGCAGTTCTTAGCGCATAAAGAGCAGGCTTGGGACAGTCCGGGCAAAACTAGACGGTTTTGAGAGCTCATGTGATCGGAGGTGGGGGAGAAAGCACCTTTTCCACGGTCACATCGTGGCCCTGTCTGCGTGAACTGCGCCTTCAGCAAGTGCCTGGCGTCCAGGAGGCGCTGAGCAACCGCCTAGGCGGGGAATGAATGAATGGGCGCTCTCTAGGCAGCTTTCCTTGAACCTATCACAGGACTTGCCACGAACATAGTGCGTGTGAAGTGGGAGACAAGACTAGTCTTGTCCAGGAGCGGGACTGTAGTAGGTTGTCATGTATGTCTTCCCTCTGAGTAAACCATTTCACCCCGTTGGATCTGAATTGTGCACGGCTAACTGATCTCAGAGGCTCTTCCCAGCTCTAGTTTTTTGTTTTTGTGGCATGGGGAATCTGCGCTAACATTCCAAATACTTCTTTTAGTCCTTCAGGGAATCTTCCTTAGGTGACTCTTAAGCTGTCACTCTCTGCTCACCTTGAATTTTTAAATTGTTTTTCCAGTTCTGATTTATTGTGTGTGTGTGTGTGTGTGTGTGTGTGTGTGCATATGTATTTCTGCACTTTGTATGTGTGTGTGCGTGCATATGTATTTCTGCACTTTTCTCCTGATTTTCGATTGTCCCAGTTTAGTGCCTCGCAGTAACCTCCAAAGTATTGATTTGGAGTATGCTCATGTTCCCAAAATTAAAGATGGTTTGAAAGGAGGGATAATCCCCAGTCACAAAAGAATAGGTTTGTTCTTTTATGGCATCACTTTTTCAAGAAAACAATGAGAGCTCTGTGTGACATTGCACAACAGTGATGAAAAGTAAATGTATATTCCTCTACAGAGACCATGCTTGAATATATTCTTATGTTCATTTAATAACTAGTTACAGGGTAACTGTTAAGTGCTAGACTCTGATGCAGAACTAAATAAGGCATGTGTGTTTCTTTCCTTGTGGTACTGTATTTACTGCCTTGAGGGTGATGCAGGCAATTAACAAGTAAAACAAAAGAATAATTATGGATTACTGCATAAAGGAAGTAAATAGGCTTCTTAAAAATATAGTATAACTGAGAAACCTATTTCAGGCCTAAAATGTTTCGATTTAACGGATGAGAAAGAGCCAGCCCATTGACAAACAGGGTAAAGAGTGCTTCAGGCCAAGTAAACCTGAGGTGGGAAAGAATTTTGTGACTAGAGGTAAGGAGTTACACCAAGTGGAAAAATGTGATTAGAAAGGTAGGCAGGACTCAGTCCTGTGGGGCATTTTAGAAGGATATGGTAGAAAATATGGTTTGAGGCCGGTTGCAGTGGCTCAAGCCTGCAATCCCAGCACTTTGGGAGGCCGAGGCAAGAGGATTGCCTGAGCCCATGGGTTCGAGACCAGCTTGGGCAACATGGTGAGACCTTGTCTCTACAATAAATCCAAAAAATTAGCTGGATGTGGTAGTACGTGCCTGTAGTTCCGGCTACTTGGAAGGCTGAGGCAGAAGGATTGCCAGAGCCCAGCAGGTTGAGGCTGGGGTGGCTATGAGCGTGCCACTGCAATCCAGCCTGGGCAATGGATTGAGACTCAGACTCAAAAAAAAAAAAGAGAAAATATGGTTTGATTCTAAGAGTAGTTTGGGTGGGAAGTCATTGAGTGTTTTTAAAGCATTGTCTAAATTATCTCTTGGGTTGATAAGTGGAGAATGGGTTGTAGGGAGGGCTCTTGTAGTAGTTGAGTATTGAAGACCTGCTGGAGATTGTAGAGGTTTAAAATATATTTTAGGGAAAGAATTTATGTGACTTATTAATCGTCTGGATGAGAGAGATGAAAGAAAAGAAATTTGTAGTGTTTTGGCTTAGCAAGTGGAACTTTGGAGACTGATGAATGTATCATTTTCTTGATTGTGGTGAAGTACTATTAATAAACAGGTGATATAGGTATTTAAAACCATGGAAATGGATGAGATTTTGATTAAATGTTATGCTGTGAAGTAACAGGATGTGGGAGGAGTGGAGATGGAGAAATAGGCCCCAAGAACCTTGTTCTTTAAATTGAAGAATATATACTCCTGGGTATACCTGGCATATATCATTTTTAAGAAATGAGTCAGGCTCGGTGGCTCAGCCTGTAATCTTGCGCCTTTGGGAGGCTGAGGTGAGTGGATTGCCTGAGCCCGCGGGTTCGAGACCCGCCTGGGCAGCGAGACCTCATCTCTACAATAAATGAAAAAATCAGCGGGTGTGGTAGCACGCTCCTGTAATTCCGGCTACTTGGAAGGCTGAGGCGGAAGGATCACCGGAGCCCAGCAAGTCGAGGCTGTGGTGGCCGGAAGTGGCCACTGCACTCCAGTCTGGGCGACCCAGTGAGACTCCAACTCAAAAAAAAAAGAAAGAAATGATTTCTAGATCTCCAGCTTCTGTATACACTTTCTAAATCGGATCTGCCTGAAATTGGAGTATGTCTTCATGCAGATTATGCTTTCCCACCTCCCCTACACTCGTTTTCCCCCCCCTTGTTAGAATAAATTCATACATCTTACTCATCTTTCCACGGTACATTACCTTTAGGGTGCCTAATTAAGGGACAGTTGCCTTCTTTAAGGCTAATGGTTAATCAAAATGTTAACATGTCAAAGGTTTGCCTATCCCTATTTTAGACACATTTCTGTTAAGGCTGAATTGGTGTGTGGTGACTTGTATAGGAATGTTTTTGTAAAATATGATGGCGAGAAGTGGTTGTAAGGTGATCTCTGTGGGTTGCTTGATGGAGAGCTTAGAATCTTCAAATTTTTACTCCGGGATGGAGAGATTCTTCAGAGAAAATCCTTCCCATTCTCCTTCCCAAATACCTGAGGCTAGTAGAGGGTAAGGATCTGCCTGGCAGTGTTTTGAGAACTCATTGGAGAGGAGGGCTGGGGTTCTCTGCATTTAGCATTCAGTCTCCATGGTCTCATGCCTACAGTTGTACTTGACCTCTAGTCTAGAGACTGTTTTTTCCTTCTCTAGAGAACAAACTTCAAGAATTTTCCTGGGGCAGTTGCATGATAGCATGAAGTGGGATAGGGTACCTAGAACTATTCATTTGTTAAAAGAAAAAAATTAAAACAAATTAAATTTAACAGAGTTTAATGGAACAAAGATGATTTGCAAATCGGCTATCCTTTTGAACCAGAGTAGGTTCGGAGAGTCCAGCGCAGCCATGTGGTAGAACTCTTATGGACAGTGACACACATAAAATAGAAGTGAGGTACAGAAACAGCTGAATTGGTTACAGCTTAGCGTTTGCATTATTTGAACCTGGTTTGAAGAGTTGGCCATACTTGATTGGCCTTAACTCGGTGGTTGGCGCAAAAGTAGATTACAGTCTGTTTATACATCCATCTAGGTTACAGCGGAAAGGTTACAGAGAAAGCTCCAGGTTGAACCCAGAAGATGGTGGAGGCAGCTTTGGGCTAAACTGAACTCCTTTGTGTCACAGTTTACACCAAGTCCTAACCCCTTTTACCTTTAGTTTCAAAGGTATCAGGCACTGCTGCCTGTGATTTTTTTGAGGATACTGCAGGGTAAATTGGTTTGGTTCTCAAATGCTCCCACTACTGGCTTGGTATATTAATTTTTATGTAGTGAAATATATTAATCTTTTTGGTTTAGGAATTTTGAGTCATGCCTAGGGAAACCACCATTCCTCTACCTCCATGCAAGATTATTAAAAGAGTCACTTTTATTTAAAAAAATTTTTTTTTTTTAAAGATGGGAGGTACAATTCAGGATTAGGTATACAAGTGGTCATCATATAGGTAAAGTTTGGCCCTCCCTTTGGTCCCCACTTCACCTGGTTTGAGATCAGCTACCCTTATTGAGTTCATGTGCCTCTCCCGCCCCCGGCAGTACCCTTATTTTTTATAGTACTTTTGTAGTTTTATTTTGTGTGTTTTATCTATCTATTTTTTAGAGTTGGAGTCTCACTCCATCGCTTAGGCCGGAGTACAGTGGCACACTCACGGCCACCCCAGCATTGACCTGCTGGGCTTAGGTGATCCTTCGACCTCAGTCTTCCAAGTAGCCAGAACTACAAGTGCATGCTACCATGCCCAGCTAATTTTTTGATTTATTGTAGAGATGAGGTCTCGCCATGTTGCCCAGGCTGGTCGCGAGTCTGTGGGCTCAGACAGTCCTCGCCTTGGCTTCCCAAAGTCCTGGGATTACAAGCTTGAGCCACCATGCCTAGCCTATTTTGTACTTTTTTTTTTTTAAGAAAATAGAAACATGTAAAGTTTATTATTCACCTTTCAGATTGGAAGGGGACTGACACTCAGAGGCAAGCACAAAAGTTAGATTAGAAAATATAGTTTATTTAGAGAGTAAATTAGAGAGAGAGAGAAAAAGGAGATTCACCTCCCCAAGGTAGGGGAGGGGGCCAAAGCCAGGAAGCATGGTGACAGCCATAGTTTAGTGTGACAGTCTAGCAAGGCAGTGGCCCTTTGTTGGTTTTAAATCATCAGTCACTGGAGAATGTATTTTTGCCCAAGGTGCGAGGGTAGAAATTAAACCCTTGTTTTTCTCTAGAGGAATAGCTGGTTGTCTCATTACCATCTATTGAATAATTCATGATTTCCCTGCCATATTTGAAATGCCACCTTTGTCATACACTAACTTCCTCCTTTGTTTTTGTTTTAGTGTGGTAAGATACAGATAACAGAAATCACGGTTATCTGTTCTTTATGATCAGTATCTGGAAGTACTCATTTGAGGAAGGATGACGTGCCTAATCATAAAATCCCCAAAAAAGAATGAAGGAAAAGATGGAAGATTGTCCTTTTTACTTCCTGGAGACTGCTTTCCTTTTGTTTTCCTGGTTCCCTCTGAGCACTGTTCTGCAAGTTGTTCTGCACTTACTGGACTGAGTTGAGCTGTAGCTGCTCGCAAGACATATTCCCTTTTGTGACAACCCCTTAGTGTTTCTATGAGGGATTACTTCCTCCTCTAGGTGGATGTTAGAACCAGAGGTATTTATAACAAATGACCGGCTTAGGAACTTGTTTGAAGGGTTCCAGACATGTCAGAGTCTAATGCAGTTGTTATGGCTTGATATACATTCTTTAGGTAATGAATCTTATCAGCCAAAGTAAATTATTTACTTCCTGTGTTATGTGATGTCTCTGGCTATTGTCTTTTTTGATTTTTATTTATTTATTTATTTTATTTTTATTTTTTGAGTTGGAGTCTCACTCTCGCCCAGACTGGAGTGCAGTGGCCGCTCCCGGCCACCACAGCCTCCGCCTGCTGGGCTCTGGCGATCCTTCCGCCTCAGCCTTCCAAGTAGCTGGAACTACAGGCGTGTGCTACCACACCCGGCTGATTTTTTAAAAATTTATTGTAGAGATGAGGTCTCGCTGCCCAGGTGGGTCTTGAACCCATGGGCTCAGTCAATCCACTCACCTCAGCCTCCGGAAGGCGCGGGATTACAGGCTGAGCCACCGAGCCCGGCTTATTTTTATTTTTATTTTTAGAGCTAGACCTTTGAATTTGATAAATATTTTTTAGTGACATACTGGATAATCACTTTATTTATATATTAGGAACTTTTATTATAAGAGAATGGTATCTTGTTTTAGGAATAATCTGGTTGCTTATTTAGTCAGTATCATTTATTGCCAACTTTGGAGAGAGGGCTTTACTTTATACTGTAGGGAGATACAGAAGAGGGAAAAATATTTCTTTGAGATGTAGATTAATAAAGAACCTTATAAGTTGCTGCCTGATTGTATCACAATCAAATAACACTTGCAGAATATTTAGACACATAAATCTAAAAAAGAAAAAAAGTCTAAGAATTGTCACTCTGTAGGAGCTTTTATATTTTTTAAAAGATGGCCCATACTCTTAAGGCTTTTAAACAGTTGGAAGGCTGTTAGCTGTTTTTTTAATTGGCAGCTACATAGCAGGGGAAATAGGTGTTTGGGCTTGTTAATAAACCTCTTTTTTTCTTATGGAGTGTTAGTTTTGAATGACACATTATTTTGTAGCCAAATAAAGTGATCAGAATATTCACGTCATGCTGATTTCATGTTCTGTTTGTTCTAGATGTCATCATTGCCAAGAAGAGCAAAAGTACAGGTCCAGGCTGCGGTATTGAAAGATGAATTTTCTTCCTTCTCTGACTTGTAAGCATTTAAGTGGTTTAATGCGGGTGTGGAGGAATGATGAATATTTTAAGTAGTAATGCATTCTGTTACTTCCTATCTTAAGTGATTTGGGTGGAAGAAGGCCCGGTCTTTTTAATTCATTCATGCAACAAATATTTGTTGAACTCATGCTGTATTCCAAGTTTTGTCTGATGTTGATGATAAAGTATTGAGTAAGGGGAAACAAAGTAACCAACGGAATATACATATATTGTTTTATTTACACCAATATTTAAGCTCCATGAGAGCAGAGAGTTTTATATGTTGCTTTAGAGCAGGCTTTCTCAACCTCTGTACTGCTGGCATTGTGTGCAGGATAAGTCTTTGTTGTAGGAGCTGTCCTTTGCTTTTTAGGATGTTTAGCAGCATCCCTGGCCTCTACCAACTAGATGCCAGTAGCACATCCCCTGTAGTTGTGACAATAAAAAAAAATATCTCCAGGGCAACCCCTTTGGGTCTCTTCCCACTGTAGGAGCTTTTCTGTCCTCTCAATAAATCCTGCCTTCTAAAAAAACAAAAACAAAAGTCTCCAGACATTGCTAGGTGTCCCCAGTTGCAAATCTCTGCTTTATAGTACCTTCTTAGATACTCTGAAAATATTTTTAAAATAAGTGACTGATTAATGTTAGGTAGTAATAAGTACTATTAAGATATATAAAGCAGTGGGAAGGATAGAGAGCATGGTGAGTGGTTGCAATGGTGGGGGGCATTTTGGATAGAGTAGTCAGGGAGTTCTTTTGGAAGAAGTGGCAAGAGATCTAAGTAAGATTTGGCTTGTGCAGCACTTTGGGAGACCAAGGAAGGAGGATTGCTTGACTCTAGGAGTTCGAGACCAGCCTAGGCATTGTCTCTACAAAAAAATCTAAAATTTGCCAGGCATGTTGATGTGTGCCTTTGGTCCCAGCTTCTCGGGAGGCTGAGGTGAAAGATTGTCAGTTTCAGGAGGCCGAGGCTGCAGTGAGCTGTGATCATGCCACTGTACTCCAGCCTGGATGATAGTGAGATCCTGACTCAAAAAAAAAAAAGATTCAGGAGTTTGCAAAGATCTTGGGGATGTGTGTTCCAAGTAGAGAGGGCAGCAAGTGCAAAGTCACCGAGACAGGGATGAGTTAGTTGTGTTCAGGGACCAGTGAGAAGACCAGTGTAGCCAGTCTAGAGCTGTCAAGGTGGAGAGTGATAGAAAATGAGATTGCAATGGGTAGGGCCTGATAGGCTAAGACAGGATATTAGGATTTCATTTGAAGTGGGTTGGGAAGGGATGGGACATGATCTTGTTTACATTTGTAAAATGTTCTGGCTTATTGGTGGAGAACAGATTATAGAGGGGAACAAATCAAAGCAGGGGATGAGTTAAGATTATTGTAGAAGCGCAGGGTTCTGGAAGTGAAAGCGATGAGAAAAGGTCTAATTGGGAATGCATTTTGAAGGTAGAGTGGACTGGGCATGTTGATTAACAGGATTTGGAGAGTGAAGGAAAGACAGATATTTTGGGAAGACTGGAAAAGGAGCAAGTAAGAATGTGATAGAATCAGAAGTTCTGTTTTGGGCTTGGTAAATTCGAGATGATGCTAGACATCCAGTTGAAAGTGGATATACAAGTCTTGAGCTCAGCAAAAGTTCAACCTGGATATACAGTATCAAGCTGAGATTCCTTGAGCCACAGGAAGAGCCAAGATCAGATAGCAAAAGAGCATAGGGAGGGGAGAGGAGAGGGTTGAGGACCAAGCCTTGGGGAATTCCAACATTTAGAGGATAGAGAAATGTCAGAGGACCTCAGGAGAAGTTTTAAGGAAGCAGGATGAAAGGGGAGTGGGTTTCCCAGAAGGATTGTAGAGGACATGCTTCAAGGGGTGCATGCCAGATGCTGCTGAGAGCTCACATGTGATTGGGAGAGTTGACTAGCTGCCTTGGAACTGCTTCATGTATAATGAAATAAAACCTGTGCTTCATGTGTTCTTTGTAATAACTAAGAGTCCTTAATCCTGTCAGTATTCTGCTGTGAAATAGAGCTAGTTAGTACTTCTTCTTGATGGGTGATAAGACTGAGGTGGGAAAAAGTCACTCTGCTAGTGATATTTGAGGAGTGGAACCCTGGTTTTTCAATTCTAGCGCCTTTCAATTCGACTGCTTTTGTGATATGTTATTCTAATGATTACTGGTTTTTCTTTTTTTTTTCCCTGACTCTTGGGCTTAGTAGCCTCTATCTCTTAAGAGAACTCACTTTGAGAATACCAGTGGTTTGACCTACCATAATTATGCTCTCCTAGAGCATAATTTAGCTAAGAAATCATCCAGTCGAGTTTCTGCCTCCAGGCAGAACATATTGTTAAAAAGTCCACACATCCTTATTTACTAGTCTTAGTGAAGGAAGTGGTCATCTTTCCCACTAATGACCTTGTACATTAGGGTAGAAATAGAATTCACTGGGACGGCAGGAGCATGATGTTCCTTTAACAGAATTCACAGGGCTGCTTTTTCTTTGCTCTTGCTATGAGTTTGATTTTTGGTTGTTAGAAAATCTTTGTAGCTACACCTGATCCAACCTCATCAGGAAACAAATCCATTTGGTGAAAGGAAAAAAGGGTTAATTAAAGCGGTTGGAAGGGTCTTGTTGCTGCCTTTTTATGTAATTTAGGGTGTTTCCTAGAGCCATTTCTCACTCCTTTCATTGATTAGAATAATTTAATACAGTTTAAATGAATTTGATTAGCACTTATGAACTTATTTAAGTGCTCTTCACTGTTAAAATGGAAAAGCTTGCATTGACTATTGTGTGACATGACCCAGTAAATTACTTAAGGTAATAACTTATTTTCTGTGTCTTGAATGTGTGTGTGCATGTGTTTGTCAGTTAGGAGAGAAGAGAACGGAGAGACCTGTGATTTACAGCATATTGGGATATTTTTACATTGGACCCCAATTAACTCTGTTGGTTCTGTTCTTAGCAATAACAACTCACAGCCTGTGCGCATATCACTCCATTTTAAATGTAGCACCTCCTACTTTATCATCTTTTTAAAAGAAGCATGTATCATTTTTACCTTTGACATTTGGTTTTATTTTTCCTGGAAATTCTTCTGTCAATTTACTCCTAGATCATCCGCCTCTGAAGAAGATGACAAGGAAGATAGTGTCTGGGAACCCCAAAAGAAAGCTCCCAGAAGCCGTAAGCAGCCTGTTCCCAAGGAATCCAAACCAAAGAGGGCACCTCGGGTGAAGAAGAATGCCCCACAGATCAGTGATGAATCAGAAGGCATTGCTGTGAAGAAGGAACTGGTAGGTGCTGTAGCTAGAAAGAAGGAACTCTGTCATGTTTTCCTGATTGATGATGTTACTTTCTCCTTGCACAGAGTGGGGCAAACTGTGTGTATGACAAAAACTGCCTGCAAGGTCATCTCTGCCATGAGTCTTAATACTATTTACCATCGGATCCACTGTATTTCTTTATCTATTTCCTTTTTCCTTTCCTAGGAGGTGGTCTGAGTGTGGTAGTGGTGGTGATAGTGGCATCAGCACTTATTTGAGTGCTTGCCATTAATTAGCTAGATAACATGCTCAGAATTTCATTGGATTGATATTACTTAATCTTTATACCAATTGTTGAGGCCAGGTGCTATAATTCTGATTTTGTAGATGAGAAAGTCAGAGCAAGAGATAATTAAGTGACTTGTTCATGGTACACAGATAGTAAGTGATGGAACTGGGTTTCCAAGTCAGGAGCTTGATTTTGTCAGCACTTCATAAACCGATGTATCACTCATGGGTGTTTTTACATCAGCCAGCTCACAAGAGAGATGTATGCAACCAGAGTGCTGGTTTAATCATTAATATTAAAGTAATCATCTTATGACTAGCACTTTTTCTTCTTGGAGATTGAACTAAATAGAGAATTAAGTAATTAGAAATGTGCCTAATGAGCATGGACCCAGAATAGGAGGATTAGATCAATTCATTCATTTGCATTTATTGAATGTCTCCTGTGGTCTAAGCACTGTGTTTGTCACAGTGACAATTGAATGGTTTAGCTGCATGTAGCTAAGGTAGTCTCAAGTATCAGTCTCACAGCAGAGTTCTCTTACCATTGGGATGAAAATACTCAGAATCTGTTTCCTAAGCTTTTTTCTCTTATACATTGCTTAGAAGAATGCTGATCACATTTGCTTTCTACAGTTCCTTTTCTGTTCCTCTGTGGACGACAACTGCTTTTGTGATTGACATTTTCTTTCTTAGTTATACTAATTCATTTGATTACATTATTATCAACTCTCTTAGGCCTGGGGCTCATTTTATCTTCTTATCTCTGCTCTGATCCATTATAAGCAAAAATTTAATATTCAGAGGGCTATCTAATATTCAACATTTCTTTCTTTTTTATTTTTTTGAGTTGGAGTCTCACTCTGTCACCCAGATTGGAGCCTTGACCTGCTGGTCTCCAGTGATCCTTCCGCCTCAGCCTTCCAAGTAGCTGAAACTACAGGCGTGTGCTACCATGCCGGCTAATTTTTTTATTTATTGTAGAGTTGAGGTCTATGCCAAGTTGCCCAGGAGGGTCTCGAACCCGCGGGCTCAGGCAATCCACTCACCTTGGCCTTCTAAATCGCAGGATTACAGGCTGAGCCACTGAGCCTGGCCTATTCAACATTTTCTTTCTTTTTTTTTTGAGTTGGAGTCTCACTCTGTCGCCCAGACTGGAGTGCAGTGAGCGCTCCCAGCCACCACAGCCTTGACCTGCTGGGCTCCGGTGATCCTTCTGCCTCAGCCTTCCCAGTAGCAGGAATTACAGGCGTGTGCTACCACGCCCGGCTGATTTTTTAATTTATTGTAGAGATGAGATCTCGCTGCCCAGGCGGGTCTCGAACCCCCAGTCTCAGGCAATCCACTCACCTCAGCCTCCCAAAGGCGCGGGATTTTCAAGTTCAGACATTCAGATAGTGGTGGTGGCAGGTGGGCGTTGCAGTAGAGGTGCTCTTTATTTGTTTACTGAGAATAATACTCCCAATATTTTTAATAGTCAGTATTCTGGAAAAAATATTTGATAGGAGAGAAGATTGAGTTTTGACTGAAATTTGGTTTGAGAGTTGTTCATATGAGGTTGTGTTATCTGCTTCACTTAGGTAACAGAAAAGAGGCTAGCTTGCAAAACTATATGATCCTTGAGGTTAGGGTCTTGTTTACAACTCTTTTCTCAGTGCCAACATGAGTGCCAGGTTTCATTTCTTCACACTTGAGCTGTCACCTGGGGGATGCAGTGGTGGAGCGCAGAGTAGTCCCTAGCTAGACACCTGTGTGGTTTGCTGTGTAAATTCCCGTCAAAATGCCTGACTTTATTCTGCTGTCCTTCTATGTTCTGTTCTCTAGGCTTCTGCATAAATTGGTAGCCAGGGTAATTCTTAGAGTTTTATGAGCGTGTGAACATTACTCTTCTCCCTGCTAAATGATTGACTTTGATTCCAAGTTTTAATCTTGATTTTCTCAACATTTGTAGAGCCATCCTTTACTCATTTTTTAAAGAATTAAGCTTACTTCTAAATAATTCACATGCAGTGGTAAGAAATAATAGAGGGATTCCATGTACCCTTTATCCAGTTTCTCCCAATGGTAACATCTTACAAAACTAGTAAAATGTCACAACCAAGATACTGACATTGATAAAATCTGCTGTTCATATTTAGATTTTTCCAATGTTGTGTGTGTGTGTGTGTGTGTGTGTGTGTGTGTGTGTGTGTATGTATGTATTTGGCTCTATGTAATTTTATCACATGTACAGTTTTGTGTAACTACCATCACAGAGTTCCATTGCCACAAGGATAGTATTACTCTGCCCTTATCATCTCTGACCTATGGCAACTGTAATCTGTTCAGGAATATTATATAAATGTTACCATATAGTATGTAACTTTGAGATTAGCTTTATCCCCCAAGTAATTTCCTTGAGATTCTTTCAGGTTATTGTGTGTATCAATCATTTGTTCACTTCTATTTCTGAGTAATATTCCAGGGCAATTGTTATTCATTTTCTAATTCTCAGGTTTTCTCTTTGTGGTTTGATAGAATAGCTCTGTGGCTATTGTTGATGTTAATTTGGAAGACAGAAAAAAATTGGATACTGTACAGACGCTGAAAACAGCAAAGACAAAACGGAAAAATTCAGCTCAGTCACTTTCAACTCCAAGGACCAAAAAGCCGAAAGTTAATGAAGAAACCGGCAAAGCCAGCAGCTTAGAGAGTGGGAGTAATAGTACAGAGACACCATCCACAAGCACTATGTGGGAAGGTACCTGCAAGAAGGAAGAGAATGAAGATGACTTTACATTTGGTCAGTCCCCTTTAAAGAAAATGAAGACTGAACTGTGTCCTCAGGGGCAGCCTGTTAAGTTTCCAGCAAATGCCAACAGTATTAAAGAGGAGGTGGAAATGAACTGGGACATAGTACAGGTATGTGTGGCTTTTCCCTTCTTTTTAGTTGGTTTGATTCCTTTTTGATTAGCATTGCGGTTGTACTGACTAAGGGAAGGACTGGGAGTTTTCAATTCTCTTTTAAGTTTTGCCAGTGATTTCTGGAGGCTTTGGCCACTGGCTCCTTTCTTGGGTACACTGTTTTATCATCAGTTCTTCAACTAAGAGCTGTAACCTCAGTCAATAAAGGTTTTCGCCATGGTGTTTTAGTTAGTATACACTAGGTAGACAGAGTAAGCCAACATGTTTGTTAAGTTTTTTTCTTCGAACTTAGACTGTATTTTCCCATAAAAGCAGTGCAGGTGATTATATCATTGACTGCTCATTTATCTGTTTAGCCCCTAGTATAATGTTGTAATGTTCTACAAACAAGGCTTAGGAATTTTTTTAAAAAAGAAAAGTCTAGAAGAATTTTTATGTTGTACCGAATTATATCTCTTACTACAGGGGAAGCCAGATTTCTCCCAGTTTTTGTTTTTTTCCTTTTTGGCTGACTTTGGGAACAGTAGAGGAGACCAGAAGTGTGGCTCAACCTTTTGTCTGCTCCAGCACACCTTGGGATCATTTCAAACTTACTTATGCCAGTGCTGCTCAGGATAGATAGGGGCGGCCTCCCTCCCTGTCATCTGTCCTGTGTGATTCTGAAATGTTCTTCTTCTCCTGCTGTGAGTTGAGGCTGTAGAGGCCAGGGCCTCTGCTGGAGTCTGACACTACTTCTGCTGGAGTCTGACACTACTTCTGTCTGGAATGGTCTGTGTGTCTTCTTTTTTCTTCAGAGGAATATCTTTTTACTCATGTAGCCTTTTCTATTAACTAGTGGAATGTCACCAGTAATTTATTTTTTTTTTTGAGTTGGAGTCTCACTCTGTTGCCTAGACTGGAGTACAGTGGCACACTCACAGCCACTCCAGCATTGACCTGCTATGCTCCGGCGATCCTTCTGCCTCAGTCTTCCAAGTAACCAGAACTACAGGCGTGCTCTACCACACCTGGCTAATTTTTTTTATTTATTGTAGAGATAAGGTCTTGTCATGTTGTCCAGGCTGGTCTCAAACCCACGGGCTTAGGCAGTCCACTTGCCTCAGCCTCCCAAAGTGCTGGAATTACAGGCTGAGCCACTGAGACCAGTAATTTTTAATCATGACATTTCTTCTGTCTGGCTCACTAAGGAGTAGAATGTTGCTTTGCAGCTTTTCCTTTCACTCTTCTTCCTGAACTCTATAGTCCAAGGTATCTTAGAGAAACAGAGTATGATCAGCCTCCTTTCTATACTTTTCTTTTCTTTGTTAATTTAGACCTAGAAGGCAATGTTTTTGATGTGTGGTCCATGGACTACCTGCATCAGTTTCATCCTGCATTTCTTAAATCACAGAGTTCTTGATCCCTGACTAGATCTACAGGGGCATGTGGACATGTCCCACTTTCCTCCCTTACTAACACTTTTTAGCTTATTTTTGTTATTGATATAGAGCCACTTCTGGTAGTTGACAGTGTGTAGGAGGAAGGTTGGGAGGTCTCAAAGACCATGAAGTTTCTGGTCTTTGAGACTTGTTAATAAGTTATTCATAGTTTAGTCAAGAGCTGCTTACTTTATGGCACTGCTTCCCACCCCATTCCCTAATCTTTGTTACAGAGAAAGAGATGAAAATGGATCTGCCTTAGCCATTTGTCTCTAGTTTACTAGTAATAGAAACCTGCTTCTAATGAGCTTAAGTAGAAAATAGTTTATTGTCAAGGACACAGGGACTTTTCAAGGAACAAAAGGGGGCAGAATGTGATCAGATCTTCCCAAAGGTCTTGAACCAGAAATTGTAAAACCGTGAGACCTCAGAGAAGATACTCTTAGTTTTCTTTTTCTGCTGCCTTATGGTCACCCATTTCTGCTGCTTCTCTGTTTGAGTTAGTTTGGTGACTGGAACTTTAGCCTGAGTGTCTCCATTTTAGTTTGTAGTCTGGTATTTTTGGGCCTAGTGCAGGTGCTTTGTCCAAAAAATTACTTCCTATAATTTTGTTTAACAGACTTTACATATGAACATATTCTGTGTCTATTTACTGATCAAGGATTGGGGAGTCACCAGACTCTTGACAGAAGCAACCTTTTCAGCCCTTTCTCCCCATTGCTGATGTGTGGTTGCTTCCAGAAACTAATTTTTGCTAAAGTCATTATGCAGATATGTTATGAATATAAAAATTTGAAGAAGTGAGTAGCTACAAGCAATTTTTGAGAAAATTAAACTGCTCCAAAGATAGGATTGCTGTGGAACAGTTGCTTTATTTTGAGAGTGGTGGGTAAAGGGGAGTTGAGCAGCCATGTGTAATATCTTAGTAAAAATTGCTAAAAATAGGGAGAAAAAGCAAGCAAAAACCACTTTGTTAGCCAATTTCCCCTTTGTTACATGAGATGGTGTGGGATTACATATGTGAAGAAAGCCATGGAAATGACAAGATTGGGGAAAGAAGTGAGCGGAAAAGGTGGTTCAACATCTCTGAGTTGGGCATCTCGCTGCAATTCTGCATGTCTGTGTAGAACCACTCATTAGGTTGAACCTGTTTGTCCCAGGAGAGATTAACAAAAGTAAATTATGGTACTTTTGTTAATATAATTTACTATGGGCTTTTTACAAAACTTTTTTGAAGCATAACATACAGAAAACTGTACTCAAGTGTACAGCTCAGGAATGTTCAAAAGTGTAACTATGTAATCACCTTCCAGAACATTCCCAGCACCTCAGAATCCTTCTTCATATCCTTTTCCCATTCCCCGTTTTCTCTCTTAAAATCACTCTTTCCTTCCTTCCTTTCTTCCTTCCTTCCTTCCTTCCGATATGGTATTGGTCTATTGTCCATACTGGAATGCAGTGGTACAATTATAGCTCATTGTAAGGACTAGGACTAGAGGCTAATTTTTAAAAAATTTTTTTATTTTTGTAGAGTTAGTCTTGCTAGTTGCCCAGGCTGGTCTTGAACTCCTGGGTTCAAGTGATCCTCCTGCCTCAGCCTCTCAAAGTATTGGAATTACAGGCTGAGCTATGGTGCCTGACTCACTCTTCTGATTTCTAACAGCATAGGTTAATTTTGCTTTTGCAGTCTTTAAGAAAATGTTTTATGTGATAAAATAAATGATACAATAAAATAACTAGGTAAGGGTAAAGAATACAGCAGGAATCAATAGCGTTTCAGAAGGGAAGTATCCAGTTGCTGGTTTGGGAGTTATTTTGAATAGAAAATTTTCTCAATTCTACTCATATGGAGTCAATGAATTTACTTGTTCTTTTAAGATGCAGATGCTGCTTGGATGATTAAGTCTATATAGGTTATTTGCTTGATACCCAGATGTTTTCTTTTTTAACTGAGGGGATGGGGTTTTTTTTTTTTTTTTTAGAATTAAATCTCAGGACGCTTTGGGAGAAGACATTTCCTTGGAGGTTTTAGACCTTCCAAGGATAGTTTGAAGTCACCCTGTCTCACTTATCTGCAGGAAGAGAAGTGATGCAATTTGATTAATTTGTATTTTTCCCCCCAAAATCTTGTTTCTTTGCATACAATAAAAAATTTGAAGAGATAATATAGCTTGTAGGATTTTGGGAAATTTACTTGTTTGGGCCTCAGATTTTGCCTCTGTAAAGTGGGAATAATAATACAAACTATCACATATAGTTTAAATGAGTTTATATTGAATGTGTAGAAGTGTTTGGAACACAGACTCTATATAGGTGTTAGCTTAAAACAGTCAAAAACAGTGCCTCTCTAAGTCTTAGAGGTGAAAAAATTCTCAGGAATGTCCTTTCCCTTCCATACTCTACATTTCTCTCCACTAATTTTAAATAAATATTAAAGTGATAAATGAATGGTTTACAAGTAAAAACTACAGTAGTTCCCTGTTCTACCCCTTTCTATCCCCAAGACTGGCTCTCTACTTTTAACTCTTTTAGTTATTTCTTTATTGTTTGCCTCATTTTTCTAAAACACGTTATTGGGCCCTACTCCAGAGTTTCTGATTGAGTAGCTCTTTGGTTGGGGCCCAAGATTTTGCATTTCTTTTTTTTTTTTGAGTTGGAGTCTCACTCTGTTACCCAGACTGGAGTGCAGTGGCTGCTCCTGGCCACTGCAGCCTCGACCTGCCGGGCTCCAGTGATCCTTCCGCCTCAGCCTTCCAAGTAGCTGGAACTACAGGCGCGCGCTACCATGCCTGGCTAATTTTTGATTTATTGTAGAGATGAGGTCTTGTCAAGTTGCCCAGGTGGGTCTTGAACCCGCGGGCTCAGGCAATCCACTCACCTCGGCCTCCCAAAGTTTGGGATTACAGGCTGAGCCACCGAGCCCAGCCGAATTTGCATTTCTAATAAGTTCTCAGATGATGTCATGCTGCTGGTTGGAGGACCATACCTTGTGAACCACTGCTATAGTCCAGAGATCTTGACTCTCCAAAAGGGAGTTGACTCAACAGTTGAAACCAAGCAATGAGCATGTCATTTGTTGAATGGCTTCATACTGAGTGTGGGATAAAGTTCAAATGTTTTACAGAATTCCCCATCCAGTCTCTTCCACCTTTCCGTTTCTTACCTAATCACAACACCTCTCATACATTTCAACATTACTGAGCTTTTCGCAATTTAGAACAAGTGGAGTGATTTCTCCTCAGTGGCCTTTAATATACAATTCTCTCTTCCTTGTATTCTTGCCTCCCATTTAACTGCTTGGAGAGATCTTCATTCTGTTGCTGCTTTTCAGTTGCTTCAGAATTTGTTGTTTTTACCTCTCCTGTGCTCTTAAAACAATGTGCATATGCTTCTGTCAGAGTAAAGATCACACTGTATTTCAGCTATTTACTTGTCTGTCTTCTTTTGTTAGCTTGTTAACTCCTTGGGAAGAGGGACTTGGTTTTCTACATCTTGATTATCCCTGGCTTAGTATGGTTGTTGACATATAACATGAACTCAAATAAATGTTTGGCTAAATCAATATGTAAGAAATGTGATGACTTGGAGACCCAAAGTGATGACAGCGTGTATGTAGTTTTATTGGCCTTAATTTCAAGGAGGAAGTTTGTGTAAGCAGCAATATACTCTCCTTTAACTCATATGAGGCTTTCTGGGTTTGTTAGGAACTACTGCTATCCTGATGTGGGTCTGGGGGTTTGGCTGTTTTAGGTTTCTTTTACTTAACAATAGCTGATCTGTCGGATAGTGGGAGCCCATGGATTGCTCTAACAATCACAAAGTTCCAAAGTAATGAGCCTTTTAGTCGCTTCCACCTGTCATCTCTGTCTTTCAGAATCTTGCCTATCTTTCGAGGGCCAACTGAAATGCTGCCTCTGCAGCAAACCTCCCTTGAGTACCTTAGGGAGAGCTTTCTCAGAGTTCTCTGAAAATATAGTACCATTTACTGCCTGGCACATGCTGTTTTATGTGTACTTATTTCCATTAATGTTTTATCTTCCCTTCTAGATTGCTAACTCCTTCACGAGTAGCCTCATGAAGACCTCTCAAGAGGGAAGTGGTTGGGCTTTTACCAGCAGGTAGATAAGAGTCATTGGAGCTTAAGTTCAAAAATAGAAAAGAAAAAATAAGGGGCTTGATTATATCTGTATTTTAGAAATATAATCAGTGGTAATGGGTGGGAGGCATAGAGAACTAAAAAACCCTTGCTATTAGGTTCAGAAAAAAGATGGTATTAGTGGAAAGAGCACTTGAGGGGAAAGAACAGACATTTCAGAAGTTCTGCTTATGCAAATTTGCTCCTTGAAATCAAGGTTAACAGAACTTCATATAAACAGTCATTGGTGATCTCCTTGGTGACAGAGTAGATAGGTGTGATGGAGAGCACACAGTAAAGCAGAGGCCATTGATTAGAATGCTTTTGGTTACTATAAGAGAAAACCCATCTTAAGCAATAAAGAAGATTTATTGACCAGCATAACAGGAAATTTTCAATGTGCTGAAATAATCTCTATTATTCTCTTAGCACTACCATCCTCTTAATAGCAAAATAGTTACAGCATTGGGTTTCTACCTCAACAAACCGAATTTCTCTACAGGAAGAAATTGTACCTGGGTCCAGAGTTCTAGCCCAAATCTTGAGGTTCATGCTGAATGGGCTAATCTCTCTGGCTGGGACAAAACGGCACTCTGGCTGTTGTTAATTTTAAAACAACTGGTAACTTGAACCGGGAGCTGGAATTGGGGTCAAGTGCTGTCAAACCACATAGCCGTTAGCAGGAGGTAACCACAATATTGGGAAAGGTGACCACAATATCCCATAAGGTTTCTGTGGTAGATGATTGTGATGTTGACTGGAATAGGAAACAGGAAAAGGTACAAGTTTGAGGGAGAAAATACAAGTTTGATTTTGTGGGGACTAGGGAACATAACAAGCAACAGAAACATTGCTGAATGGGGGAGCAATCTCATGAAGGACTCTCCAGAGTAAAGCAACTGGGCTTGTTCTAGGAACTGGGAGAACGCCATTGGACTGGCTTCTGATGATCTAGGGGAAGACAGGGTGAGGTGGGAGAGAGAGGCTACTGTCTTTTGGGTCATAGTAGAGAGTTTAGATTCCAAATGCAATTGGAAATCAGTGACAGGTTGGTGTTCAGTAAACATTTTGAAAATATTATTCTTTTTTTCAAAGACAGGCTATCACTGTGTCACCCAGGCAGGAGTGCAGTGGTACAGTTGTAACTCACTGCAGTCTTACACTTCTGATCTCAAGTGATCCTCCTTTCTCAGCCTCCTGAGTAGCTAGGGCCATAGTCACACCACCATGCCAAGCCAAATTTTTGTATTCTTTTTTTAAGAGACAGGATCTTGACCAGGCTCAGTGGCTCAGCCTGTAATCCCAGCACTTTGGGAGGCCAAGGCAAGTGGATTGCCTGAGTCTGCGGGTTCAAGACCAGCCCAGGCAACTTGGGAAGACCTTGTCTCTACAATAAATAAAAAATTAACTGGGCATGGTAGTGCATGCCTATAGTTCCAGCTACTTGGAAGACTGAGGCAGATGTATCACTGGAGCTTAGCAGGTCGATGCTGGGGTGGCTGTGAGTGTGCCACTGCCCTCCAGCCTGGGTGATGGAATGAGACTTCAATTCAAACAAAAAATGAGAGAGAGAGAGAGAAAGATGGGGTCTTATATGCTGCTCAGCCTGGTCTGGAACTAGACTGCAGCATGGGGCAGAAGAAATGAAGAGCAGTGATAGACCAAGGAAATGTTTTACAGATCAAGTTAACTGGTTCTTGAGAGGAATTGAATTTAAGAGTTGAAGGAGATGGAACACTTTAGACTCTTAGTTTTCTTGCTTGAACTGCTGTTCGAATAGATGTCATATGAGTAAAACTGGAGGAGAAATGTTTGAGGCTAAGATCACCTTGCAATTGCAAAGTTTGAGTTACCCATTAGATTTCCAAGAGTCTATGTCAAATAGTTGACTAGAAGGAGCTCATGTGGAAGCAATTCAGGGCTGGAGATGTGCAATTGTTATCTCTACTAGAGATTTGGTATTAATCCATCAGAATGGGTGATAAAATGTAGGTCTCAGGTTTAAGATGCCCAGAGAATGAGGTTCCTTTCTGGAGTTCAACCATTTATTTCATATGTAGTTTTTTTTTGTGTGTGTGTGTTGGGGTCTTACTCTTGTCACCCAGGCTGGAACTCCTGGGCTAAGGTGATCCTTTTGCCTCAGCATCCTGGGTAGCTGGGACTGTAGGCATGTGGCACCACGTCTGGCTAGTTTTTTTTGTTGTTTATTTATTTTTTTTTGTAGAGATGAGGTTTTGATATGTTGCCCAGGATGATCTTGAACTCCCTGAGTTCAAGCAGTCTGCCTATCTTGGCCTCCCAAAGTGTAGGTATTAAAGGCATGAGCCACTGTGCCCAGTCTTTATATGTAGTCTGTTATATATCTTGATTTGATTTTAGTAATCAGCTGATTATGATATTTCTTTTATCATTTTTCCCTGTTATCCCCTACTTCCAATTTTTGGCAGATCTTGGGCATCAAAGTTGAAATAATAATAAAACTTCTTCTGTTCTTTACTTTGAAAAAGTTGCTTGGGTTTTTGAGAACAGTTACTGAAATTGTGTTTTATTCTTTCTCTTTTCTGGGCCAACCTTAGTTAACTTTTCTGCTTACATGTGCATTTTGCTGAGACCTACAGACTTAATTTTTTAAATAATTAAATATTTTGGATATGTAGTATCTTTGCATGATACAAAATTCAAAAGATACTGAAGGGTCTTCCAACACTAGCCTTCAACCTGTTCCCAGTTTTTGTGAATCATTTCATATCAATTCATATAATGCTGCCTCATATTCTAAAATGGTTGTATGGTGTTCTACTGTATGGGCATATCATAATTTACTCACCATTCTCTACGGTAAACTTAGGTTTTTGCTGACTTTTACTATGCTAGAAACAGTTCTTCAAAAAAGCTATTGTAAATAATATTATCATTTCCCAGAGGTATGTTTGTATCAGGATAAATTGCCAGGAGTGGAATTGCTAGGTCAAAGAGTTTATGCATTGTGTTTTTAACAGGTGTTGCCAAATTGCTCTTCCTCTGGCAGTTAGACCATTGTACCTTCTCACTAGCAGTGATTAAAAATGGCTTTCTCCTGCACTCATGCTGACACAATGAGTTACTAACTCCTTGATCTTTGCTACCGATCTGAGAGATGAAAAGTATATCATTGAAAAGCGCCCTCATTGGACACTGTGGAATTTGAATGATAAAGTGGTTTTGATTGGATTTTATTGAATTAGTAAAAATTACTATTTTGCCACTGTGATCATCAGTACACACACATACACACATTTATATAGTTTTCTTTCCTTTTTTAACAAAATCAGGTAGTCACTAAGTGGCTGGAGAAAATTATTTGATACTATATTTGAAATCATATATTGTAATATAGATGTTTAATTTTCAGTATTTAAAATCACTAAGTGTCTTTAATTTGCAGGTATTATCTGAAAGAACTAATATTGAACTTTGGGTTTGTGCCAACATCATTCGTCTCTTTAATGATGATAACACAATTCCCTTCATTATACGTTATCGAAAAGAGCTAATTAATAACCTTGATGCTGATTCCTTGAGAGAAGTTCAACAAACTCTAGAAGAACTACGGTAAGAAACCTGAGAAGGGATGAGTCTAGTGTAAGGAGCAAATAAAGAGAAATGAGGAAGGGAGTGACAGTTTCGGTGTTTTTTTCCTTGAATTGTTGTAATCTGGAGATAGTCCTCTTCTGATGGAGAAAGCTAGCACTCTTTTACTTACTTAGGGTGTGTGGAGTCCCTCTGCTGGTGTGTTTATGCATAGCCTGTGCCTGTGTCAGCGAAAAGGTGGTCTGCAGTGAGGGAGTACATCTTCTCTCATAGAAATGATTGGGCATAATGACAAAATTAGGGATGCCAGCAGGAAACTCAGAAAGTGCATTTTAGTCTAAATCTTTAATAGTTTGCATAAAACTGTCCACTTAATTCTGAAAAGTTCCTAAGTGGAGAGTACTTTGGCAGTGTCGAGTTTGGTAGGAAATATGTATTTCTTTTTTTATTCTTTCAATGGTTATGGTAATTTAATATTAGTAGATTATAAGTTTTGTATGGTTATAGAATGGAAAGTATCTTTTAAAAAAATTATACCTTTGGACTTAATGTAATAACTCAGAAATAGGTATACAGAGACCATAAGACTGGTCATATTATTCAATAGGGTTTATTAAAATACTGTTCATCATTCAGGCATTTATTGCATGTCTCTACAGGCACTGTGTTAATCTTTGTGTTCTTCAAGCCTACAGTAAGGATCTGATTAAAATTGGGCATAATCCTATCATTCTAAAAGTACTAACAGTTACTTTAACTACAAGCCTGATAAACTTCCTGTTATTTTGGGGGAAACTTGCGTCTCACTAAATTTTCTACCACTTTTGTTGAAATTCTTTTAGTCCTGCAATAATTAAAATGCAAATATGTGGAAAGTTATACTTTATTGAGAGGCAGAATCAATTAGCCAATGCAGAAGCATAAATGACTTGCTAATCAAGTAGTTTCAGATGCAAATCTTCCAGGGCCAGGCTAGTATAATCAAGCACAGGTGATAGGAACTGGAGATCATAAATCTTGTCTAAGAGAGGCATCCCCTACTCATCTCCAGCAGATCACTGGCATGCACGGTTGTCTGGCCAGTTTGCTGGATCTTCCTGTTTCTGAAAAGAAGCTGGTAATCTGGGTTTTTATGTAAGAAATTTCTGGGCTACAGCCGGGCTCGGTGGCTCAGCCTATAATCCTGCGCCTTGGGAGGCCGAGGTGAGTGAATTGCCTGAGCCCACGGGTTCAAGACCCGCCTCGGCAACTTGGCGAGACCTCATCTCTACAATAAATAAAAAAATCAGCCGGGTGTGGTAGCGCGCGCCTGTAATTCCGGCTACTCGGAAAGCTGAGGCGGAAAGATTGCCGAAGCCCAGCAGGTCAAGGCTGCGGTGGCTGGAAGTGGCCACTGCACTCCAGTCTGGGCCACTGAGTGAGACTCCAACTCAATAACCAAAGAGAGCCGGGCTCGGTGGCTCAGCCTGTAATCCCGCGCCTTTGGGAGGCTGAGGTGAGTGAATTGCCTGAGCCCGCAGGTCTGAGACCTGCCTGGGCAGCGAGATCTCATCTCTACAATAAATAAAAAAATCAGCCGGGCGTGGTAGCGCATGCCTGTAATTCCAGCTACTTGGAAGGCTGAGGTGGAAGGATCGCCGGAGCCCAGCTGTCAAGGCTGTGGTGGCCGGGAGCGGCCACTGCACTCCAGTCTGGGTGACAGAGTGAGACTCCAACTCAAAAAAAACAAAAACAAAAACAAAACAAAAACAAAAACAAAAAAAAAACCCCCAAAAAACAAAAAAGAAATTTCTGGGCTACATCTGGAAGGCCAGCAGTTTGAAAATTCTGAAGTAAATAAGCTTTCTGTTTGGTTGAAGACAACGTAATGAAGAAAGCCTGAGGGTTTTGGGACCTGAAATTGGGGACAGTGTCACAGACAAGCAAGAATAGTTGGCTTAAAAAAAAAAAATAGGCCAGGCGCAGTGGCTCAAGCCTGTAATCCCAGCACTTTGGGAGACTGAGGTGAGGGATTGCCTGAGCCCACGGGTTCGAGAACAGCCTGGGCAACTTGGTGAGAACTCATCTATACAATAGATCAAAAAATTCACTGGGCATGGTAGCACATGCCTGTAGTTCCAGCTACTTGGAAGGCTGAGGTTGGAAGGATCTCCTGAGCCCAGTGAGTCGATGCTGGGGTGCCCATGAGTGTGCTACTACACTCCAGTCTGGGCAACAGAGTAAGACTCCAACTAAAAATAAGAAATATAAGAATAAAAATGAAGGTATTCTGACCTTATTTGGTTGTATTAGGGACAAATAGAAGCTTTATATCAAGATTATTATTTTCTTTTTCTGTGAAAAAACACTTCTAAAAAGAGTTTCTTCCTCTGGGTTTCTATGAATAGAGAAATACGTTGAATATTAGTAGGGGAATATTCCTTGAAGTAAGTAGGAGCATTGACTGGAACTTAGAAGACCTTTTTCTGTAATACAGAGATTTCTTTTTGGTAAAGAGATACGGTCTCTATTTTTTTTCCTAAGCTTAGCATTTTTTATAAGTAGAGCATTGTTTTTCAATCTGTTAATTGCTACCCATATATGAGGAGTGAAACAAATTTAATAAGTTATACCACTTAAAAATGAAATAGAGAAAGGAAATATAAGATGCAATTTATGTGGTAAAGGTAAATATTGTTTTGTGAAACATTTTAGTTATGTGATATATATGTATGTATATGCTGGACTGAAAGGTAAAATATACTTCTTACTACCTGTCACTGTTAAAAAGTGAATTAAAGAGTATGATTCTGGATAGTAGGAAAAGTTTCTTGTATTTTTCTAAAAGGTGGTTCTTTATTTCCTTATATGTAGGCCAACAGGAATTGGCCTTTTGTCAGAATGACTTTGGTAGGCTTTAGCTCTTGAAAACAGTCTGAGTTATCAGTACTATAAAGGACATGGGTTGTAATCTAAAGACTACATATTCTTCCTTTTTTTTCCTTTCTTTTTTTTTTGAGTTGGAGTCTCACTCTGTCACCCAGACTGGGGTGCAATGGCCGCTCCCGGCCACCACAGCCTCGACCTGCTGGGCTCCGGCGATCCTTCTGCCTCCGCCTTCCAAGCAGCCAGAACTACAGGTGCACGCTACCACACTCAGCTAATTTTTTTATTTATTGTAGAGATGAGGTCTCGCCAAGTTTCCCAGGCTGTTCTCGAACCGGTGGACTCAGGCTCCTTTCACCTTGGCCTCCCAAACTGCTGGGATTAAGGACTTGAGCCACTGCGCCCGACCTGTCACTCATTTTTAGTAACTCATATTATTATCTCTAATTTTTTCCATCATTTTAGCAATGCCATTATTGGGCAGATCCTATAAATAGGAACAGGCAATGAAATGGGATGAGAAACATTCAATGTAACAGTAGGATTGTATATTCATAGTTGAAACCTATTTAAAATGGGGGAACTAGTGTGCCCACCCCTCCTTTTGTCCTACTTATAGATTGATATCTGTACATTGATTCTTGGAATCAGCTTTTCTACATGGAATCCTGGCTCTTTTTAGCGAGGAATGGTATTCCGAAACCAATTATGGGTGCTAGGTGTGCCCATGCTGAGCAGTGACAGCAAGAGCATACCTAGTACCCAAAATTTGATTTCTTTTATTTTTTTTGAGTTGGAGCCTTACTCGGTCACCCAGGCTGGGGTACAGTGTTACACTCATGGACACCCCAGCGTTGACCCGCTGGGCTCAGGCAATCCTTCCACCTCAGCCTTCCAAGTAGCCAGAACTACAGATACTCACTACTACGCCCAGCTAAGTTTTGATTTATTGTAGAGACAAGTTCTCGTCAAGTTGCCCGGTCTGGTCTCGAACCTCTGGGCTCAGGTAGTCCCCTTGCCTTGGCCTCCCAAGTGCTGAGATTACAGGCTGAGTAACCAAGTCTGACTCTAAACTTGGTTCTTGGTTTCTAAGTACCAGTCTTTTGATTTTAGGACTGGGGCAGGAAAAGTAAAAGATGACCCTGTGATATCTTGTGCCGGAGAACAAGGAGGCTTTTATAGAATGATGGGGATATATCAAAAGGACACATAAGCTAGATGGAAGAGGCTACTTCTGGCCAAATCTGTAATATTTTGAACATTAAAATAAGTGGTAGCAATGGATTATAACCACTAAATAAAGTAAGAAACCATGAGTTTATTTGCTGGACATGGTTGCATGTGCCCGTAGTCCCAGCTACTTGGGATGCTGAGGTGGAGAATCGCCTGTGCCCAGGAGGTGGAGGCTGCAGTGAGCTTTGATCATGCCACTGCACTCCTGCCTCGGTGACAGAGTGAGACAAACAAACCATGAAAACAAATAAACAAAAACAAACTGTGAAACAATAGTGATACAAATAGATCAGTGCATAAGTTAAAAGTTTTATGAGGAATGAGATAATTACGTAGCCACAAAATACCTCTCCACAGTATGTGGAGAAACCTGCACATACTACCTTAATCAAATGAACAAGTTAATCAGAAATGGGACAAATCAAAATCATTTACCACCTAATACAATGTAATGAGAAGAACACGGTGTCACTTCTGTGACATTCCTGCCAAAGATACGTCATCCAAATTTAACTGTGAGAACATTCTACAAAATAAATGCTCTGTAGCATTCAAAAGCATCAGGACCTTGAAAATCAAGAAAAGACTAAAATATCGTTTTAACTTGAAGGAGACTATAGATGTGTGGCAACTCCATGCAACCTGTGATTCTGAGCTGAATCCACTCTAAAGGGCATTATTGGGACCACTGATGAAACCTGAATGGGGACTAAGGATTAGATGATAGTAGTGTATCAGTATTAATTACCTGATATCGATGGTTAACTTTTGGTCATGCAGAAGATTCATGTTTATAGGAAGAGCACACTGCAGTATTTGGGAGTGATAATAACTTATTCTCACACAGATAAGGGAGAGAAAAAAAGTTCCTTTTACTTTACCTGCAATTTTTCTGTAAGTTTGAGGTAACCTCGTCAAGAAAGTGTTGACATATAGGTATTGTGTATTACAAAAGTTTTTATTTTCAGGGCTGTTGCAAAGAAGGTTCATAGTACAATTCAGAAAATTAAGAAGGAGGGGAAGATGTCTGAATGCTTATTAAAAGCCTTGCTTAACTGCAAAACTTTCGAAGAACTAGAACATGTGGTAAGGAATCTTTTTTTATCTTTAATGTAATATCTGCATATATTATTGTTTGCGTCTTTTTATAGTTAAAGAAGACCAAGATATAAAAAGCTAAAGTCATTAGCCACCATTATTTGACTCAACAAGATGTTTATTCTTTATTCAGTAAATATTTCCGGAGTGCTTTTTTGTGCAAGGTACTTGTTTTACAAAGATGGTTAAATGCATTGTCCTTATCCTCAAGGAATTTCCAGTCAAGTGGGGAGGGAGTGTAGAATCTACAAATGTGAAGCTTAAGGAAAGGGACTCAACTAGAGACCTAGAAGTGGGTTTCTTCAGCCTATTCTTGATCTTTGAAACCATGAGAATGGAAGAACTCACTCAAGGAGAGTTGGTGGGATAAGCAGGTCAGGATCGACCCACTGGGGACCACCAGCTTTTGCAGTGTGAGTGGAGGAAGGGAGAACCTGAGGAGACATGGAAAAAATTGTTAGAGAAGTATAAGAAGACTCATGAGATGATGATACCATGGAACAATCAGGAAGAGAGTTTCAGAAAGAGGTAATGATCCATCGTTAAATGTAGCAGCAAAATGTGGCAAGATAAGGACTGAAAAAATGTGTATTTGGTAATTAGGGAGTCATCGTGGATCTTTGTGAGACCACTGAGTATGAGAAGAGAAGCCAGATGTTGGCAGGTTGAGGAGTGAATGTGGTTTAAGGAGTAGAGGCATTGTGTGTAAAAACTTTTAGAGGAGTTTACTTGAGGAGAGAATCCTGCGGTCCAGGCAGTGAATTTTTACGGTGAGTGAAGCCGAACAAATAACCAGTTTAACATATAGAAAAGTGTAAAGAATAGCAAAAAGCACACACTATCTTCATATGGTAGGCATTATCTAGTTAGTATTTCATCTCTGAAGGAAGAGGAAAGGGTTGAGAAAAGGATGTCTTTGGCATTCTCAGCATGTCCTCTAATATTGTATCCTAGTTTTGTTGTTTAAAGCACAGTCTGTTTTTTGCTTGTTTTTCTTCTTCTTTTTTAGTCTGCTCCATATAAAACTGGAAGCAAAGGCACCAAAGCCCAGAGAGCAAAGCAGTTGGGATTAGAAGGCGCAGCCAGGACACTACTTGAGAATCCAGGGGCACTTAACCTGCTGTCTTACATTAGACCTGATGTTAAAGGTACTGGCTTTGTTTAAAGGGATCATCTCTAGTTTTTTTAAATTCAAAAAATTATGTAAAAAAATTGTTTCCTTAAGTAATGACTGTACAAAAAAATTATAACATATAAAGAATAAATATTTCTAATAAAATAAATTTAGACATATTTTTTGCTTAGCCATTCAGCTTTCCTCTTCCAGTGAAATGCTGTTCTAGTCTTTTGCTCATTTTTCTATTGTGTTGTTTCTCTTTTTCTTATTAATTTATTTGTATTTTTAAATATTATTTGTTACTTAAATGTGTTACATGTTTTTTTCTCCTAGTTTGTAACTTGTCTTTTCACTTTCTTTAGGCCATCTCTTGGTAAATACAAGGTCTTAGTTTTATTGTGGTTAATTTAATAATGTTTTTCTTTTAAGATAATTTTTTTCTTTTTAAATAAATTCCTTTCTATTCCAGGATTATACAGATTCTCCTTTATTGTCTTTAAAGCTTTTGTTTTATTTCAAAAGATTTTGTTTAATTGTAAAAGTTATATCTACTATTTTGAAAGAATTTCAACCATTCTGACATGCATGAAGTGTAGAGTGAAGTCTCATTTCCATACTTCTACTCTCTAGGAGTAAGGCACACAGCATCTTCTCTCTAGGAGGAAAGTGTCTTTTTCTGAAATTTACTTCCAAGTGTGTCTTCCTGTTCTTGTGTGTTTGTGTGTGTGTGTGTGTAATGAGAGAGGTAATGAGAGAAGGAAGGAGGAAGAGAGAGATTTCTAACAAAACCCCAAGGAAAATGACAATCAATATATGTCAAGATGCATTGGTTTTATTGTCAAAATGAGCCTTAGAGTTAAGAGTTTTCTGAGTAAGAATGGCTTTTTTTTTCAGGAGTTCTCTGTTAGGATTGAGTGGGGAGATCGATGCTTTGGTTATCCCCACTCTCTTTTTTTTTTTTTTTTTGAGTTGGAGTCTCACTCTGTGGCTGAAGTGCAGTGGCATGCTCATGGCCACCGCAGCCTCAACCTGCCGGACTCAGGCGATGCTTCCGCCTCAGCCTTCCAAGTAGCTAGAACTACAGATGCACACCATCATGCCTGCTAGTTTTTTTGTGATTTATTGTAGAGACAAGGTCTTTCCAAGTTTGCCCAGGCTGGTGTCAAACTCCTGGGCTTAGGCAACCCTCATGCCTTAGCCTCCCAAAGTGTTGGGATTACAGGCTTGAGCCACCGTGCCTGGCTGATATACTATCAAAAAAAGTTATTTAATTTTTGTGTTTTAAAAAAATTGGGTATGTACAACATGATGATTTGATATACATCTACATAGTGAAATGAGTACTGTAGTCAAGTTATACAGAACTTGATAATCAAGCATATTAATATTCATCTCACAGTTACATTTTATTGTGGTAAGAATACCTAAGATCTACTTTCTTAACAAATTTACAGTATTTGGTACAATATTATTAGCTGCAGTTCTCATGCTGTGTATTATATCTCTAGTCTTTTTCAGCCAACGTAACTACAACTTTGTAGCATTTGACTTCATACCTCCCCCCTTCTAGTTTCTTTTTGTCTCTGTTGATTCTTTAGGCTGGGAGATATAAATGTCTGTAGGGGGCAGTCTCCGATAACAAAATCCACAGTGAGTACTAGACTGTAGGAAATTATAGTATATCATAGCTTGTTTTTGTTTTAAATAATCCAGCAAATGTGGATTTGTGTGTAGGTGTGTCTTTAAAGTCCAAATATATGTTAATACCCAACTATACACATCTTAATATTTTTGGAAAAAGGCAGTAATGAAAAGGAAAAGCAAAATAGGATTGTTTTAATTTAGAGATGAGCTAAAATGAGTACAGTTCAAATTTGTGTAATTTTTAAATGTGTAGTTGTAGTTAAATTTCCAAATGGTTGCAACATTTAATATTTTAATAATAGCTGAGACTGTAAAGCCAAACATTAAGGTTAACCACATTGGGAACTATCTGTGTCCTGTCATGGTATGTCTCATTAGAATGGAATGTTGGAACTTTTAGAATGTTAGATGCACAAAGGTTTATTGACTGTTTCCTTTTTATTTTTCTCCTTATGATTGATTTCCTTTCCTTATTCACCTTTGGTACAAAGATCTCCTGAGTTCTCACATATACTGAGTTCCCACGGGGTAGGTTTTTGATGGCCATATCTCTGGATTGTCATATTAGGGAAATGCTCCTGGGATAAAAAATAATGGCTCTCTCTCGGTCTCTCTTTCTCTCTCTCTCTGTCACTCTCTCCCTCTCTGCAGCTCTCTCCCTGCCTCTCTCTCACTTCCTCTCTCTCTCTCTCCATAGACCCTTTCCCTTTTTCCCTTGTAACCGCGCTTTAATAAATCTCTTGGCCTTAGAAATATAGGAAAAAAAAATAATAATGGCCATTTGCTGATACTTCTGATAATGTGGAAAGTTCAGATCCTTGCACAGTTGCAGTAGTACTGTACTGGCAGACAACTTTCTGTTTGCTTTTCTTCTTCTTTCTTTTTAAAATTTATTTATTTTTATAAAATTGGGTAACACCTCAGTCTAAAAAATAGAATGAGTGCTCCCTTTACTTCCTCTTTTTGTTACCTTGATTACAAGTGTAGAAGAATTAGAATTAATTTCAAATAAGCTAAGTACTGCTTTTTAAAGTTTGTTTTAAATATTTTTCCCGCCGGGCTCAGTGGCTCAGCCTGTAATCCTGCGCCTTTGGGAGGCTGAGGTGAGTGGATTGCCTGAGCCCGCGGGTTCGAGACCTGCCGGGGCAGCGAGAACTCATCTCCATAATAAATCAAAAAATCAGCCGGGCGTGGTAGCGCATGCCTGTAATTCCAGCTACTTGGAAGGCTGAGGCGGAAGGATCGCCAGAGCCCAGCAGGTCGAGGCTGCGGTGGCCGGGAGCGGCCACTGCACTCCAGTCTGGGTGACAGAGTGAGACTCCAACTCAAAAAAAATATATATATACATATTTTTTTTCCCTTCCCTCTCTTCCCTCCTTCTTTATACTACACATGTATTTATAATCATGCTCAATTCTATTTTTTTTCCTAAAGAAGTTTCATCGTTTCTCAAAGAAATATTTAGGAAACCATATATTTTGATTTTTTTTCTCCTAGTAGAATTCACTTCTTGCTTGCTACAGACCAATAAGAATTTGGTCTGAATCCTAAAGCTGTACTGTGCCACAAATGGACTGTGTCCTAGGAGAACAGAATATCCTTGTTTACAAGGAGAGTAGCTGTTTGTTTCCTTGTATGTAAGAAGAGGTAGCCTAAGTGCAGATTAAGTGAACCTAAATGTTGGTCTTTCAATTTTTGTTACAGGTGTGGAAATTTGCAAATACTGTAGCTGGAAAGATGTCATTATAAACAAGGCATATTTTTTTTTTTCTGTTTCTATGGACTTTGTTTCCTCTTGATTTCACTGAGGTGCTTGGACTTGAAAAAAATCTTGAACTCCCAATATCCTTGACTGTATTAAACCCAAAAGATCAATTCTCATTGACTGGAGAAAGAGCTTTTTTAAAAACACACAACACTTTCTTTTAAAATCTTTTTTCTCCCTGGTTGGACTGAGAGGGGGTATGTAATTGGAAATAACTTCCCAAATGACTGATAATTTCTATCTCCCTTTGAGAACCAAGGCACTAGAGGTAGCTCAAGGTACTTCTCTAGTGGTGTTTTTTTTTTTTTCCAAGCTTAATGAGTATGAGAATCATCTGGGATGCTCTGTAAAACAATTCATTTCCACAGTCTAAGAATCTCTTTCTCTGGTTTTTTTTTTCTTTTTGAGTCAGAGTCTGACTCTGTCATCCAGGCTGGAGTGCAGTGGCACATTCACAGCTACCCCAGCATTGACCTGCTGGGCTTAGACGATCCTTCTGCCTCAGCCTTCCAATTAGCCGGAACTACAGGCAGTGTGCTACCATGCCCAGCTAATTTTTTGTTATGTTGTAGAGACAAGGTCTTAGCAAATTGCCAAGGCTGGTCTAGAACCCATGGGCTCAGGCATTCTACCTGCTTTGGCCTCCCAAAGTGCTGGGATTACAGGCTTGAGCCACTGTGCCCAGCCGGAATTTATATTTTTAGCAATTACCTAGCATGACTTTATCTTCAGGTCCTTAAACTATGCTTTACACTGCTTTAGAGCTCTAGCATAATTTTATTTAATGAGGTTCATTAATTACATAATGTTTTCAAGTTGTGTTTCCCTTATATGATACAAACTTTTCAGAGGTACTTGTTACAGCAAAGTCTATAATTTCTTTTCGTGTGTGTGATTTTTTTTTTTTTTTTTTTTTTTTTTTGAGGCAGGGTCTTGCTCTGTCACCCAGGCTGGAATGCAGTGTCATAATGTTAGCTCACTGTAACCTTGAACTCCGGTGCTCAAGTAATCCTCCTAATTCACCCTCCTGAGTAGCTGGGACTACAGGCATGTGCCACCACACCCAGCTAATTTTTTACTTTGTAGAGACAGGGTCTTGCATGTTGCTCAGGCGGTATCACTTCTTTCTAGTCTCTGCTTCCATTAGTGGTTCTCATTTTAGGTTCCGTCTTTACTACTGACTTATCACCCTGGTGTTCTCATTAAACTTTATGTAATGAGGTGCTTTGAGCACCAGGAATTAGTGCACAGTGAATAGTTTCTTAGATGAAGACTGATCTAGAGTGTTAGCCAACACAAGAACAAATGTTTATTGAGTGCTTACTGTGTGCCACAGCTGTTCTAAGTCCTTTACATATACAATTTTTCATCTCGGAAAGGTAATTTGTTACTGAAAATTCTTAAAATGTAAATAGAATACCTATTTGTTTCAATGGCCAAACTTCTTTCCTTAAATTTCTTTAAAATACAATTGACTCTTATGTAATGCAAGGGCCAGGGAAGCCAACCCCACCTCTTTCCACAGTCCAAAATTCGAGTATAACTTTTGATTCTCTCAAAACTTAACTACTAATAGCCTGCCATTGACCTGAAGCCTTACCAATAACATAAACAATCAATTAGGGCTTAGTTCATGTTATACGTATTATATTCTAACAATAAAGTAAGCTAGAGAAAAGAAAATGTTATTTAAGACAATCAAAAGGAAGAAAAAATATATTTACTCTTCATAAGTGAAAGTGAGTCATAAAGGTCTTCATCCTCATCACATTCATGCTGAGCAGGCTGAGGAGGAGGGGGGAGGGGTTGCTGTCTCAGGTGGCAGAGGCAGCAGAAGTAGAGAAGGTGGAGGGGTGGGTAGGAAAGGCAGGCACATGTATATCTTTTATTGAAACAAATGTGTGTATAAGTGGACCCGTGCAGCTAAAACCATGTTGTTCAAGAATCAACTGTAAATACAATTACTTCATTAACTAACATTAGCTATCATAACATAACCAAACAAGACATTTTCTCTTCATTAATTATGCCATAATGAATCTGTTCTTCTGTTCTCTTTGATTTTTGTACCTATTACTCATTAAACTATACTCAGAAGAAATTATGATACACAGTGCTTGTGTAATTCAAGCCTTATTTATTTTTGTTTTGAGTTGGAGTCTCACTCAGTCGCCCAGACTGGAGTGTAGTGGCCGCTCCTGGCCACCGCAGCCTTGACCTGTTGGGCTCCGGCAATCCTTCCGCCTCAGCCTTCCAAGTAGCTGGAATTACAGGCGCACGCTACCACGGCCGGCTAATTTTTTTGATTTGTTGTAGAGATGAGGGCTTGCCAAGTTGCCCAGGCAGGTCTCGAACCCGCGGGCTCAGGCAATTTACTCACTTTGGCCTCCCAAAGTGCGGGATTACAGGCTGAGCCACCGAGCCCGACCGTCACTCAAGCTTTAATGCAGAAAAAAGTTTTAATGCAAATAGAATGATTGGGACAAAAGAAATGAGAGAAAACAGTGCAAATAATCTGTCTCAATATATGCGTTGATATCACAGGGTCCATGATGTACAAGACTCACTGCTATAAATTAGCAAACCAAAAGTGCTTAGAGAGAATTCAGTGCCCTATTTGTAGACAATTTGACTGTGAAGGTGAACAAATGCCTAATAGCTTTTGTTTTGTGTTTATGAGATTTGTGAAATTCACGTGAACTGTCACTGAAAATGTGAAGAAATGCTCCATAATCTAAAAAAGAAATATTAATAAAATTGCTTGTTAATGAGAATTTTCTTAACAACTGGAATAGTGTACCTTGGGATATGACTCTATTAATATGTTTCCCATAGCACTTTTAATTTTTGCAACCACTTCATGAAGGAGTACTATTGTTGTACTATTTTTATAGGAAACTGAGGTGCAGAGAAGTCTAGTAACTTGTCCAGAGTCTCACAATTGGAAAATGGTGAAATCAGGATTAGACCAGGCATTGGCTCCAGAGCTGCACTTTTATCACCAGGCAAGATAGTTTGTAAAGGGCCTACATTATTGCTTTTAGGAGCTTGTTTTTGTTGCAGAGGGAGGCTAGTCATCGCTATGATACCTTTTTGTTTTAAGGTTGCAACTTAAGGTTTTATTTTGATTGGAATTAATTTACTGTGATTTAATTATAGAATGTAAAACCAATCTCATACTTTTTGTTTTTGTTCTCCCTTTTTTACTCTTCTCCTAAAGGGCTTTCAGCGCTCCAGGATATTGAAACAGGAGTGCAGCATATTTTAGCAGACATGATTGCTAAAGACAAAGACACGCTTGACTTCATTCGGAAATTGTGAGTAACTTTTTTATGGAGTTTTTTGCTCTATGAACTCATGCTGGTAAGGGTTACATGGTTAGTGCTAGCACCAGTGTTCGTGAAAAACTTTGTTTTCAGACTTTCTTTTTTTTTTTTTAGTAACAGAACTTTTCATTCAGACAACAGACTCCTAATATGTAAAACAGATAAAAACAAAGCTGCTTTAATTGAATTGTGGGCAGGGAGCCTGGAACTCTGCCTACCCATCTTTCTTATGCTGAGACTTCTCAGTGGAGGGACTTTGATGAATGCAGTCGAACTATCACTGCATTACACAGTGTATGAGAGGGAACCCCAAAAACTGGAATTTATTTATAAAAAATCGTATATTTATTCTTATGTGTTTAAATTTCAGTCACCTTCCAAGTACTCTTTATCTGATGCAATACACTTACCGAGATGCCTTTTCCACTGCTCAAAACAGTTTTTGAACTCATCAGTTGTGATGTCTTTTAAAGTGCTCCTGCTGTTTTTTGTTTCATCTCTTCTACAGCACCAAAAAGTTTCCCTTTGAGGACTTTTTTTCCATTGAAGAAAACAAAAAAAGTTGCTCGGGGTGAGATCAGGTGAATAGGGAGAATGGAGAATGGTGGTCATGCCGTTTTTGGTGAAAAATTACTGAACACTCAGTGCAGTGTAGGCAGATACACTCATAAATCACCCATCATGAAATAGGCTAACACATTGAAAGAACTCCCTCCCAAGATTCACTGAAGCTGAATGCAGCTTTCACAACGATAGGTGGTACACAGATGCCGATGGGTTCCTAGAACACTTGCTTAGTGGGGGGAAGCTTGTACTATGAGGGGCCCGTCCTCCAAAAAATAATTTTTGGGGGGAGTTTCCCCTTGTATACTAGAGAAATTCATGTTTGTTTAGGGTGGGTAGCATTGCTTTTTAAATATTTTGATCGTGTGGTGTATGCTTAATTTTATAATATCTCATTTCTGGTGTTTGCCAGTGATTGCTTGACTTGAGAATGTGTGATATCAGATGTGGATAAAAGTGCTGACCTCAAAAGAATTTTAGCTGCTGAGGAGAGCAGCTTATCCATGGCATTACAGTTTCATTTTATAAGAGATTAAAGCTCTGGGACCAGGAGCCTCCTTGGGTTTATGGATTTTATACCTCATTTAAAAAAGACATTAATTTAAAATGCTATTTTTGTGAGCTCTGTTCTTTTCCTGCTGTGTATCAGAAGAGAAGTTTCTGCCAGAGGTCTGCTCGTCCTTCCTTTACATGTCTCCAGTTGTGTGAGCTGTGCAGAGAGAAGAAAGGTGGAGATGACCCAATTGACTACTGTTGCTTGTCAGAGTTTTTGTTAATACAAAGGAGAGAACTTTTCTATTTTTTCAATGGCCCCAGAAGGAATGAGCTGTAGTAGAATTGTTCAGGTTTTAAAACATGTTTTTATAAGTAATTGTGCGCTGAAATTTGGTTCCGTTTTATAAATTGTTATTGGAAGCTGTCCTGACACATTCTTTTCCCTTCTTTCTAGTTTTTTTTGGTTTTTGTTTTTGTTTTTTTTGAGTTGGAGTCTCACTCTGTCACCCAGACTGGAGTGCAGTGGCCGCTCCCGGCCACCGCAGCTCAACCTGCTGGTCTCCGGCGATCCTTCCGCCTCAGCCTTCCAAGTAGCCGGAATTACAGGCGCGCGCTACCATGCCCGGCTGATTTTTTGATTTATTGTAGAGATGAGGTCTCGCTGCCCAGGCGGGTCTCGAACCTGCGGGCTCAGGCAATCCGCTCACCTCAGCCTCCCAAAGGCGCGGGATTACAGGCTGAGCCACCGAGCCCTGCTTCTTTCTAGTTTTTAACTGACTGTGACTGCCTAACTCAGTGGTTAGAAATGATGATATTTAGACTAGAGTTATTGGTCTGATTTCTATAGATAGTTTTGGTCTCTTGCTCAACTGGAGATAGTACTTGAACTTACTTAGGCATTTTATAGGGGGGGATTGGGTTGACATATAAGTAGATCTGAGGGCTTGTGCTAGTATGTATAGGCAGAGCCCTCTTTTAATGCATTGATAACATTTTGATTGTTGGGCATCATTTAAAAAAAATCTCATTTGGTAACAGTTTAACATTTTTGCTATCTTTATTTCCATGTAATATGTTTATTTACTACAGTTCATATTATTAACTGCTTGTTTCTTGAACATTTGTGTATCTGAATAGGTGCCAAAATAGATACATTTATGTCCAGTCATCTCTGGCAAAAGTGTCCTCAAAAAAGGTAAACGAGAAAGATGTTGATAAGTTTCAGCTCTACCAGAATTTTTCATGCAACATAAGAAACATCCAACATCATCAGGTAAATAAGGAAACTGCTTGTGCATGCTGATAGTAGAAATAATGATATGTTTTGTATTTGCTTACTACTTTATTTAAGAATTTAAAGACTTTTATTTCAACTATAGAAAGTCATATAGTTTTGTCATATCCTCTTCATTTTACAAATGAGGAAACAGAGATCCAGCAAAGTTAGTAATTGACACTGAGAATTATTAGCAGAGCTGACAATATAACATCCTAGATATCTTTACTTTCTGGCTCGTGATCTTTTTGTAAGACTCTGCTTCCCAGTATGCTTGGATTTGAGCTAAATTCTAGATCTCTTTCACATGAAATACAAATCTGAGCTATCTGATTTAGCATAAAGTGTGAGAGATCTCAGTTGTATAAAACCATAGTCATTGTATCTTAATCTTTTAATTTCAGTTTTCAGTTTACTACTTTTTTTCCTAAATATAGTCATAGGCTATATATACATTGTGAAATGTGGCTTTTAAATCATGTAGAAAAAAAGAAGTTAATGAATAAAAAATGCAATAATATTAGCTTTTTATTTACACATGTAGCTACCTTTACCAGCACTCTTTATTTCTTTGTATAGCTTCAAGTTATTGTCTAGTGTCCTTTCTTTCCAGTCTGAAGGACTTCCTGTAGTAGTTCAAGTAAGGCAGGTCTACTAGTAAACATTAAAAAAAAAAATGTTTAATTTTGGTAAAATGCACATAACATAAAATGCACCATCTTAGCCATTTTAAAGCATATAGTTCATTAGTTAAGTATAGTCACATTGTTGTGCAACCAATCTCCAGAACTTTTATCTTGCAAAACTGAAACTTTATACCTAGTAAACATTTCCTTCATTTTTGAAGCATAATTGTTTTAGATATAGAATTCTTGGTTGACAGTATTTTTATTTCCTTTTAATACTTTTTTTTTTTTTTTGAGTCGGAGTCTCACTCTGTCACCCATACTGGAGTGCAGTGGCCGCTCCCGGCCACCACAGCCTCGACCTGCTGGGCTCCGGCGATCCTTCCGCCTTCAGCCTTCCGAGTAGCCGGAATTACAGGCACGCGCTACAACACCTGGCTGATTTTTGATTTATTGTAGAGATGAGGTCTTGCCAAGTTACCCAGGCAGTTCTCAAACCCGTGGGCTCAGACAATCCACTCACCTCAGGCGTGGGATTACAGGCTGAGCCACCAAGCCCGGCTCTTTTAGCACTTTGAATTTGTCATCCACTGTCTTATGATATGGCCTTGATGATTTTTGAGCTGTTAACCTTACTGAGCCCTTGTTCATGACAAGTCTCTTCTTTCTTGCTGCATTCAAGACTGTCTTTATCTTTTGACAATTTGATTATACTGTATCTTGTTGTGGATGTCTTTGAGCTTATCCTCTCTGTCTGTATCTTTTGACAGTTTGACTATACTGTGTCTTGTTGTGGATGTCTTTGAGCTTATCCTACTTGGAGTTCATGGTGATTTTTACATTAGTGTAAATTAAAGTTTTTCATCCAAATGGGGACATTCTTGGTTATAATTTTTTCAAATATTCTTTCTCTCCTTTCTCCTGGGACTCCCATTATGTGTAGTGGGTATCTTGATATTGTCCCACAAGTCTCTTTGTTTATTTTGTTTTTTTCTCTTTTCTTACACTGTATAATCCCAGTTGACTTGTCTTCAAGTTTGTTGACTTGTTCTTATGCTTGCTCAAATTTGCTTTTGAACCCCACTAGTGAATTTTTCATTTTAGTCATTGTACTTTTCAGCGTTTTAATTTCTGTTTGGTTCCTTTTTATAATTTCTAACTGTATTGTTTTTCTGTATTGCTGAGGCATCATTCTCCTGACTTTCTCTAGGGCTCTGTTTATTACTTTCTTGAATACTGAGCATACTTACAACAGTTGATTTTAAATCTTCGTTTAGTAAGGTCATTGTCTAGCCTAAGCTTCCTCAAGGATTTTTATTTTTATTTTTTTTGTATGACTTGTTTTTTTTGTAAGCTGTATATTTTGAATATTATAACTTGGTAACTCTGGAAATCAGATTTTCTCCCCTCCCTAGAGTTTGTTGTTGCTGCTTGTTATGGGTTGTTGCTTATTTTACTGATTTTTTTAAAACCATTTTTGTAAATCTGTATTCTTTGTAATGTATGGCCATTGAGATGTGTCTTGATAGCTTAGTAACCAACTAGTTATTTGACAAAGATTTTCTTAAATGGTAGAGACAAAAAAGAAAAGCAAATAAACAAACAAAACCCCAAAACCAAAAAACAAACCCAGAAACTGTCCCAGCCTTTGCAGACTTTCTCTCTGTCGGGGCATTCATTCAACACTTACTGGGGCCATTGACAACTCTGCCTTAGCCTTTTCTCCCTGTTGGCATAGAGCCCAACGTTTATTCGTTCATTCGGAGTTGAGGGCTTAATGTTTTCTTACGTTTTTTTAGAGCATGCAACTAGCCCTGAGCTTGTAGGTGGCCTATTAGAGTTCCTGGTATACACAGGAATTTCAAATATCTGATTTTTTCAAATATCTTTTCCTTAAAATATCTGATTTCCCAGTTTCTTCCTTCACAGGCTTTTTGGTCTGTCAGTTAGTTGCTCCACTATTATCCCTTACTTCTTCTGACTGTGACTAATGCATTTGTCTTTAAGTGCTTTTAAGAAAGATCACCTGGGAAGTTGCTTCTATAGGTAAGCACCAAGGCAGGTGAAACAAAGGCAAGCCCTTGAGTCAATCCCTCAGGGACCCAATGGACATCAAAACATACAACCACAGTTATTTGAAAATAAGGTCCAGATTGCTTCTTCTGGTAGCAGCACCTGCCTTGGGTATGTGGGCTGTCATGTTCATGGCTGCTGCAAAGCTAGATGTTAGTTGTTGTACTTTTTTTTTTAGATTAGGAAAATTAGTTTATTTAGAAAGTA
>NW_007251380.1:361637-372403 GCF_000164805.1 Carlito syrichta | reverse complement strand
AGAGAGGGAGAGAGAGAGAGAGAGAGAGAGAAAAGGAGAAGGCAGATGAGAGAGAGAGAGAGAGAGAAAAGAAGGCAGATGAGAGAGAGAGAGAGAGAGAGAGAAAAGGAGAAGGCAGATGAGAGAGAGAGAGAGAGAGAGAGAGAAACGGAGAAGGCAGATGAGAGAGAGAGAGAGAGAGAGAGAAAAGGAGAAGACAGATGAGAGAGAGAGAGAGAAGGAGAAGACAGATGAGAGAGAGAGAGAGAGAGAGAGAGAGAGAGAGACAAGGGGAAGACAGATGAGAGAGAGAGAGAGAGAGAGAAGGAGAAGACAGATGAGAGAGAGAGAGAGAGAAAAGGAGAAGACAGATGAGAGAGAGAGAGAGAAAAGGAGAAGACAGATGAGAGAGAGAGAGAGAAAAGGAGAAGACAGATGAGAGAGAGAGAGAGAGAAAAGGAGAAGACAGATGAGAGAGAGAGAGAGAGAGAAAAGGAGAAGACAGATGAGAGAGAGAGAGAGAGAGAGAGAAAAGGAGAAGACAGATGTGAGAGAGACAGAGAGAGAGAGAGAGAGAGAGAGAGAGAAAGAGAAGGCAGATTCACCTCCCCAAGATTGGGAGGGGGCCAAAGCTTAAAGAAAACATGGTGGCCAGAGCTTAAAAAAAGCATGGCAGCCTGCACATTTTTTATTAGATTCCAGAGTTCTGGAAAAGTTGATTCAGAAAGTTTTTGCAAACTTATCTGTTACTTTTGTGGAGGGATGGAATTTTGGAATTCCCTACTCCACTATTTTTGGTGATGTTACTCCAAACAACATCTTTAAAGTACAGTATCGGTGCCTCTTGTTCTATTTGAAAACCAGAATGTGGGATTTTAGCATTAAAAAGTTTTCTTCTTTACCTTGTTTAACGCTTTTTATCTTAAATTCTGTTTTGGTATAGGATTGCAGCTAATGCTTTCTTAATAGTCACTGACCCCACTCTTGTTTTAATCAGCCCTACAATTATGTGAAATGCCTGCCCTTATTCCTTTTCCCAGAGCTTTCCAGTCTTTTGAGTGAATGAAACTTATTCTCTAGTCTAGTATGGAGTTGGTACACTGGTTCTAGAAAGGTCCAGTGAATAAATATTTTAGGCTTTGTGAGCCAGAGGGCTTTTGCTGCAACTGCACAACTGCCATGTAACATGAAAGCAATAATAGACAATACATAAATTAATGAAGACGATTGTGTTTTAATAAAATTTTATTTACAAAAGCATATGGCAGACTGTATTTGATCCCCGGGCCATAGTTTACTGACCTCTGCTCTAGCATATATCTCTTAAAGGGTTTTTGTGTATTGTAGACTCTGGCTCCTGAGAAATTCAAAATTGTTTTCTATGACTTTGATACTTGAAAGACGGCTTGGCATGGTATAATAATTTTTGTTTATACTCCTTTCTCTAAGTTTCTCGAATATGTTGCTCTGCTGTTGACTTCCTTTTTATGTTATTTTTGAGAAATCTGATGCCAGTCTGTTTCTCTGCCTCTTAGAAATGACAAAGTTGTCATGTTTTGTTTATTCTTGATTGGCTTTATGGTTCTTCTGGGAAGGTGAGGGGGATGGTGTTCTTCAAACCTGGAAGTTCTCAATAAATAATTTTGAAATTTATTTTTCTATCTGCATTTTACTGATAAAGAGATGATAATAGAAAAGACTAGACTGCATATGTGATACTTAATTTTCATCATTCCACATGTAATTGTTTTTAACTTATGATGACACAGATGTGAAAAATTTTTGTTTGTCTTGGTGTAACATGACATGAAGAGCCTTCAGTTATCCCATAGATAGTTCTTCAATGCTTATTATGTGTTGAGTCCTATTTGAGGTGTAGAGGTGGCATGGCCCCTGCACTTTTGAAGATTTGAAATGTTTCACTATCATATCTAGAGTTGTCAGTTTTACTTTTGGGTACACTGTATCATATCAGGTGAAGTACATATTTTCAGTAGTTTAAAAAAAATGTTAATACGATGAAATTTTACTTACCTAGTTATAGTTACTGCTTATAGTTACAGTCTACTCATACAAGTATAGTATGATGAAAAATATTTTTTAACTGTACCATGATTAAGAATACATAAATTCCTTTTGCAGAAATGAATTTTTCCTTTTTCTGTCATATTTTGTCCTCTTTATGTTGAATTAATTTTATTGCACTTTTGGAAAAATGTGAGTACTTTTATTCTGTTTAAAAGCTAGACTTTTAATTTCTGCTGGAAAATATTTTGTTGAAGATTATAATTGAATGTGACTAAACTGAGGCCTGAGAAAGCAGAGCATTTGGGGAATGTCAGTTTTAAAAAACAGTACTGTTTCAAGAAGAACTTTTTAGTTATCTTGTAGAGTAGAGTGGTGATCTGCTAGGTCACAAAGGTAGCTTCCCACTTCCTATAAGTGCTGAGACCTCATGTCCCCATCTCTGAACCCTACTTTTCAGCCTCTGTAGATATTCTGGCATAGAGTACCCCACAATACAGAGGTGAATGACAATGATGAAAGACGGTGGTAAAGGCCCAATGTTAACCTGTAACTCTTTCTCCAAGTACTGTGGGAATAGTTGTTACAGTTGTTTGCTGCATGAACTCTTCCAGCTTCATCTTGTTTTCTTTCTTCCCCAAATTCTTTAGTATGGTCTTTTCTACCACATAAAGTGTAACCTAGTCTTCATGTTCTCTCATTCTGTTCCTTGTCTTTTTCATTGTGTTTTTCACTGATGTCGCACTCCTGTGTCTCACACTGGCTTTTTCCTGTTCAATACCTTCCTCTGCAGTAATTCTGCTTTAACTCACTACTCACTTTCAACTTCAGTTTCTGCCCCAAGCTCTATTATTTGTTACTCTACTCCCTTCTTCTCCATGTGTTCTTCCTGTGTTAGAATTTTTTGGGGTAAGTTTGACCTGTTACATTACTAGTTATTGTGAAAAAAGAGCAAAAAAATCCTAATAATGGATCATGATATTACGTGATATTTGTGTTTATACAAATCAGAATTAAAGAATACTTTCCCCCTATATTGTTATACTGTACCTAAATGAAGTTCTTGAATGAAGAACTATTATTTACTAAGCTGGCACAACCTATCACAAATAAGGAAGTCTTCGCTTAGCCCAAACTAAAGGTTCTTTTGTATTAAAAACTTACTAATGGCTAGGTTTGGTGGCTCAGCCTGTAATCCTGGCACTTTGGGAGGCCGAGGCAAGTGGATTGCCTGAGCCCACAGGTTTGAAACCAGCCCAGGCAACTTGGCGAGACTCATCGCTACCATAAAATAAAAAATAACCGGGCATGGTAGCATGCATCCGTATTTCAAGCTACTCAGAAGATGGAAGTATCCCCAGAGCCCAGCAGGTCGACGCTGGGATGGTGGTAAGCCTGCTTGCCACTACACTCTAGCCTGGGTGAAGAAGTGAGACTCCAACTCAAAACAAACAAACAAAAAACTTATAAGTGATTACTTCTGCTGATATTCACCTTAAAAATTTCTTAAGTATATACAAAAAGGAAAGAAAAAAGTGCTCTATACTTTTTTAAAGTTTGACAATTTGATATTTGAAATTTTACTTTAAAATAGCTTTAAATTTTGTATAAAGTTATAAAAATATGTAGACATTCCTTTTTTGACTTTTCAACATGAAAAACAAATTGAGAAACTTTCAGATTAAGTCATTTTCTTGTAATATTAAGTTGAATTATTTTAAGCTTGTTTTACCACAAATAAAAAGTATAAGTTTCTGTTCGCTATCCTCATAGCAATGTGATAAAATGGTTAAAATAGCAGTTTGTGCCCTTCAAGGGAAGAACTTAGTTTAGCAAGACTCCATTCATTGAGATTAATTGGGGGAAAGCCATTAGGAATAATTAGTAAAAAAATCTGAATTTATATTAAAGTAATGCTGTTTCTTTAGTTTTTAATATATGAAATATAGATGTAGTTATAAACTAGAGCAAATACTATTTAATAAAGGCTGTTGGTGTATTTGATTAAATTATCTGGTTAATTTGTGATTATAATTTAGCATCTCCATATTTGATACTAAAATATTTGCTATTAAATATCAGTATTAAAATGTTTGTTATTAAAGGATGCATTGAGCGTTTTTATTTTATAACAGCTTTTTTGAAGTAAAATATCACATATAATTCTCATTTGAACTCTACAGTTCAATGCTTTTTAGTAAATTTACTGAGTTGTGCAACCATTACCATAATGTTTTAAGGCATTTTCATGTTTTAGAACACTTTAGAACAATAAGAAACCTTATACCCATTAGCAGCCTATCTAGTTTTCTCCCAAATACTTCCTTTCTTTATGGGGATCTATCGATCTACTGTCTTGCTCTATTGATTTGTCTATTCTGGTCATTTCATTTAAAGGAATCATACAATATGTGGCCTTTTGCATTTGGTTTCTTTCACTTAGCATAATAAAGTTCGTACATATTGTGGTATGTATCAGTACTCCATTCCTTTTTATTGCCAAATAATATTACATTATATGGGTTTTCCACTCTCCAGCCAGTGCACACTTGAGTAGTTTCTACTTTTTGAGTACTACGAATAATGCTATGAACGTCTACATCTAAGTTTTTGTATGGACTTATGTTTTCATTTCTCTTGGATATATACCTAGGAGTGAAATTGCTGGCTTATAAGGTAGCTCTATGTTTAACATTCTGAGCAACTGCCATGTTATTTCTCTAAGTGGCTATGCCATTTTTACATTCCTACCAGCACTTTGTGAAGGTTCTAATTTCTGTATATCCTTACTAACACTTATTGTTCATCTTTTCTTATTGTGGTTTTGATTTGCATTTCTCTAATGATGTTGAGCATCTTTTTATGTACTGACTGGTCATTTGTACATACTTTTTGAACAAATGTCTCTTCAAATTATTTTAAATTGGGTTTTTTTTTAATTGTTGAGTTGTAAGTTTTTTATATATTCTAGATATCCTAATATGATACATGATTTGTAAAAATTATCTTCCACACTGTGTGTCTTCTTTCTGCTTTCCTGTTTCTATTATTTGGCGAAATAATTGTAATTATGTTTAAGTTCAGTCTATTTTTTTGTTATTGATAATACTTTTGATGTCATATCTAAGAAAGCTTCATTACTTAAAATGTGAAGGCTTTACACACACACACACACACACACACACACACACACACACACACACACACTGCTCACAGCCATGTGAAGGCTTTACACACACACACACACACACACACACACACACACACACACACACTGCTCACAGCCACCACAGCCTCAAAGTGATGGGCTCAGGTGATACTGCCACCCTCAGCCTTCCAACTGTATTGTAGAGATGAGATCTTGCCATGTAACCCAGTCTGGTCTCGAGCCCCTTGGCTCAGTCAGTCCTCTTACCTCTGCCTCCCAAGGTCCTGGGGTTACATGTGTGAGCCACTGCACCTGGCCATCTTTCCTATATATTTAATGAGAGTTTTATAGTTTCAGCTTTTTATCAAGGTCTATCATCAATTTTGAGTTGATTTTTATGTACAGTGTGAGGAAGAGGTCCAATTTTGTTCTTTTGCATGTGACTATCCAGTTGTCCCAGAACAATTTGTTGAAAAGACTGGTTTTTCTCCACTGAATTATCTTGATACCCTTGTTGAAAATCAGTTTACTCTAGATGGATAGGTTTATTTCTTGACTTTAAATTCTATTCCACTAGTCTGTTTATCTGTCTTTATGCCAGTACTATACCATCTTGATTACTGTAGCTTTGTAGTAAATTTTGAAATCAGGAAGTGGGACTCTTCCAGGTTTAATTTTTCAAGATTGACTTGACCATTCTGGGCCCTTTGAATTTCTATATGAATTTAAGAATTAGTTTGTAAATTCCTGTAAAGAAGCTAGCTAGGATTTAGTAGGAATTGTGTTGAATCTGTAAATCAATTTGGGGAATAGTGCCATCTTGGCAATATTAGGCCTTCTGATCTATGAATATGGTATGTCTTCTTTATTTATTTAGTTCTTTAATTTCTTTCAACAATATTTTGCAGTTTTCAGATTAAAGCTGTTTCTTGGTATACACAGGGTATTGGTTCCATGACTCATTTGCGTATACCCAAATCTGTATATACTTAAGTACTACAATCTGTTTGGCCCTGTGGAACCTGCATATGTGAAAAGTCAACTCTTATACGAGTGTTTTGCATCTTGGCAAATACTGTATTTTCCATCTATGTTTGGTTGAAAAAAGAACACACGGGCAGCCTCGGTGGCTCAGCCTGTAATCCCACGCTTTGGGAGGCCGAAGTGAGTGAATTGCCTGACCCCATAGGTTCAAGACCCGCCCGGGCAACTTGACAAGACCTCATCTCTACAATAAATTAAAAATTACCTGGACGTGGTAGCACGTGCCTGTAGTTTCAGCTCCTTGGAAGACTGAGGCGGCGGAAGGATCGCCAGAGACCAGCAGGTCGAGGCTGCAGTGGCCAGGAGCGGCCACTGTACTCCAGTCTGGGCGACAGAGTGTGACTACAACTCAAAAAAAAAAAAGAAAAAAAAAGAAAAAACACGCATAAGTGAACCAGGGCAGTTCAAATCTGCCTTATTGAAGGGCCAAAGTATAAGTTCTGTACTGTTTTAAAAATTAAATTTATTGCAGGCTGGGCTCAGTGGCTCAGCCTGTAATCCCAGCACTTTGGGAGGCCAAGACGACTGAATTGCCTGAGCTCACGGGTTCAAGACCCACCTTCACAATTTGGTGATACCTTGTCTCTACAATAACCAAAAATTAGCTGGGTATAGTAGTGCGTGCCTGTAGTTCTGGCTACTTGGAAGGCTGAGGCGGAAGGATCACCGGAGCCCAGCAGGGCGAGGCTGCGGTGGCCGGAGCATGCCACTGCACTCCAGTCTGGGCGACAGAGTGAGACTCCAACTCAAAAAAAAAAAAAAAAATCAAAAATATTTTATTCCTTTTTTGCTATCATAAATGGAATTAAAAAAATATTTTCATGCTACTGTGTAGAAATTAATTTTGTATATTGATCTTTGCAACTTCTCTGAACTCTGTTAGTTCTAATCATTTTATAATGGGTTGTTTGGAATTTTTTATATAGATCATGTTAGTTCCAGCTACTTGGATGGCTGAGGCAGAAGGATTGCTGGAGCCCAACAGGTCAAGGCTGCGGTGGCTGGGAGCAGCCACTGCACTCCAGTCTGGGCGACAGTGAGACTCCAACTCAAAAAAAAAAAAAAAAAAAGCTACAAATAGAGAAAGTTTTGCTTCTTAGTTTCCAGTTTGGATGCCCTCCCTCCATTCTTCCTGGCTAGAACCTCCAGTACAGTGGGGTGAGATGGGACATACTTGTCTTGTTCCTGGTCTTAGAGGGAAGGCATTCAGTCTTTCACCATCAAATATGATGCTAGTTGTGAGGTTTCTCTACATGCCCTTTCTTAGGTAGAAGAACTTGCTTTATATCCCTAGTTTGTTGAATTTTTTTTTATCATGAAAAACTGCTGGATTTTGTCAGATGTTTTTCTGTTGTGATTGTCATGTGAGTTTTGCTGTTTATTGTATTGATATAATAATGTATTAAGTTAATTGATTTTGAGGTGTTAAACAACCAAACATTTCTGGAATAAATTCTACTTGACCCTGGTATATAATCCTTTTTATATGTTTCTGTATTTTACAGAGGATTTTTTACATCTATATTCATATGAAATATTGGTCTGTAGTTTTCTTGTGAAATTGCCTTGTTTGGTTTTTCTATCAGTATAATACTGACCTCATAGAAAGAGTTGGGAAGTTTTCCCTTCTCTTATATTTTTTGGAAAAGTTTTTTCAAATGTTTGGTAGAATTTGATGGTGCTGCCATCTGGGTCTGGACATTTCTTTGTGGGAAATTTTAAACTTACTAATTCAGTGTCTTTACTTGTTATAGGTGTATTCATATTTTCCATTTCTTTTTTCATTGATTTTTGACATTTTGTGTCTTAGAAATTTGTCCATTTTAAGTTATCTAATTTGGCATAGAGTTGTTTGTAGTGTTCTTTTATGATACTTTTTATTTCTATAAGGTCTATAATAATGACCTCTCTTTTGTTCCTGATTTTGGTAATTTGAGAGTTCCCTCTTTTTTTTTTCTTGCTTACTCTAGCAAAAGATCTGTCAATTTTGTTGATATTTTCAAAGAACCAACTTTTGGTTTTGTTGATATTCTCTATTTTCTTTTTTTTTTTTTTTTGAGTTGGAGTCTCACTCTGTTGCCCAGGCTGGAGTGCGTTGGCACGCTCACAGCCACCCCAGCATCAACCCACGGGGCTCAGGTGATCCTTCTGCCTCAGCCTTCCAAGTAGCTGGAACTACAGGTGTATGCTACAATGCCCAGCTAATTTTTGATTTAATGTAGAGACGGGGTCTCGCCAAACTGCCTAGGGTGGTCTTGAACCCACGATCTCAGGCAATCCACTCACCTCAGCCTCCCAAAGTGCTTGGATTACAGGCTTGAGCCACAGTGCCCCGCCTGTTAGGATTACTTGATATAATATATTTAAGATGTTTAAATGGGCTCTACAATTAGGAAGTTTTCAATAAATGGTAACAATTAGTAGCTATTAAATATTTTACTTGGTAAACGTGTTTATCTTAGCACAAGTTATCTTTTCACGGTTGTAAAAACTATGCCCTACCAGTTCCAGATGATCAGTTTTTAATTGAAGAATCTGAAATGAGATTTTAAATTGCCAAAGTTTTGTCTGGGCGTGATGGCTCAAACCTGTAATCCCAGCACTTTGGGAGGCCAAGGCAAGAGGATTACCTGCGCCCACTGGTTCGAGACCAGTGTAGGTAACATGGTGAGACCTCATCTATACAATAAATCAAAAAATTAGCTGGGTGTGGTAGCATGTGCCTGTAGTTCCAGCTACTTGGAAGGCTGAGGCAGAAAGGTCGCCGGAGCCCAGCAGGTCGATATTGGGGTGACCGTGAGTGTGCCACTGCATTCCACCCTGGGCAACAGAGTGAGACTTTGACTCAAAAATAAATAAATAAAAATTTAAGCAAATAAATCACCCAAGTTTCTTCTTATGAATGTGTTACATAGGTTTTGCACTTGTGTTTTATTTCCAAAAAGCATGTTATGATTTTCTTTATTAGGGAGTTATGTTAACTTGAAAAAAATGTGAACAAATTATTTTTAACTACATTTTTGGTAAGTAAATATGTAAAAAATAGATAGAGCTCTTGGCTGGATAGCTGCCTGGTTTGTTTTATATATTTTGTGGAATATCAGTTTTTGCCATATATGTTTGCATTCAGATTCTGGCAATTAATCGTGGAGAAAATTTGAAGATACTGACAGTTAAGGTCAACATTCCCGATGGAGTGAAGAATGAATTTTGTAGGTGGTGCATCCAAAACAGGTTTGTTTATAGATTTTACAAACTTTCTAAAATACCACACTAATATCGATACGTATTACTATGGAAAGTCTATTATATAAACATTTTGAAAAAGCAAGTGACAATGCATGTAGCATCCCTTTTGCATTTTAAAAAAGTAAGTATATGTGTTGTGTAACTTTAAATAGGAATATCTAGGAGAGTGAAAAAGAAATTATTGATAGCAATTATCTCTGGAAGAGGAACTTTTCATTACTTTTCTGTACCGTTTGAATCTTTTATAAAGAGCATCTTTTCCTTTGTGAGAAAATAAATTACCTATAAGTGCTTGTAACAGAGAACTCTAATGTAATATGGGATTGACACATAGGTAGGTCAGAGGTAGAAGAAGAGGGAAGAGAAACAACATGAGGCCGGGCGCTGTGGCTCATGCCTGTAATCCCAGCACTTTGGGATTACAGGATGGCCTGAGCCCATGGATTCTATACCAACCTGGGCAACTTGGTGAGACTTCATCTCCACAATAAATCAAGAAAAATTAGCTGGATATGGTGGTGCATGCCTGTAGACCCAGCTACTTGGAAGGCTGAGGCGGAAGGATCACCTGAGCCCAGTCGGTCAAGGCTGTGGTGGCCGTGAGTGTGCCACTGCTTGCCAGTCTTGGTGACAGAGTGAAACTCCAGCTCAAAAAAAAAAAAGAGAACATGAAATGAGGATAGAGATGTTGGCATGGGCTGGATCATACCTAGGTTTCTTGATATGTTGAAGTTTATGTTTTTTATTTTAAGGGTAGTGGGAAGCCAATAAAGTTTTTAAAGAGAGGAGTCTGTGTTATGATCAGGTTGCATTTTAAGAAGATCATTCCGACTACAGTATAGAGAGTTATTTGGAAGGAGTTAAGGGTAAATGTGAGGCAAGAGATGATGGTAGCTTGGACTAGGGTGGTAGCAATAGTAAATAAGTAGACAGATTTGAGCAATATTTAAGAGGTAGATTCCACAGGGAAGGATAAGGTATCTGGTTAAATTCTAGGTGAACTGGTTAGGGAGAGGTGAAGTGAAGTGTGATATTTGAGTAGCTTGACCAAGATAGATGCTGGTACTATTTACTGTCATGCTATAAATATGTGAAGCACTACATAATTAGGGCAAAGAATGATTTTAATGGAAATCTTGTTATTAAATTACTAAACATGACAAGGAGGAATTTAATACTAATGTATTAGTGATAAAAGTAATATTTAGATCCAAATTCAACAACTGAACTGTTCATCATTTGGAATTATATGTTGCTAGTACAAGAGGATAAGAATGAAGAGAATTTCTTTTTTTTTTTGAGTTGAAGTCTCACTCTGTCG
>NW_007251380.1:359777-361617 GCF_000164805.1 Carlito syrichta | reverse complement strand
CCCAGGCGGATCTCGAACCCGCGGGCTCAGGCAATCCACTCACCTCAGCCTCTCAAGGTGTGGGATTACAGGCTGAGCCACCGAGCCCGACTGAGAATTTCTAAACTTATCAGATACTGAGATAGCTATGATTGTGAGAGCCCCAGTAATCCAAGTTGCTGCATTTGCTCTTTAAACAGAAATATATTCGAGAGAAGGAACTCAGAAGTTCCCTGTGTATGAATTGGATTGCATAATGACCAGAACTTTTTTTAAAATTAAAAAATATTATTATTATTTTTTAGAGATAAAGTCTCGCTATGTTACTCAGGCTTATCTTGAACTCCTGGGCTCAAGTGATCCTCCCATGTTTGCCTCCTGAGTAGCTGGGACTAGAAGTGCATGCCACCACACCCAGCTTCAGAATTTGTCTTTTTTTGATCTTGCAGATTTTTGTGTCTTTGACTTGATGAATTGATTTTTATTCTCTAGAATTGTGCTGCTGTTTTCATGTAGTAGATTTAAGGAGAACTATTTCCTGTGTCTAGTTCTCTTTTAAATGTGGAGAAATGAAAACTTGATGGAGAGAGCCTGTCTTTATCTTACATGTAAGAAATGGGGGGATGTAACTCCCTTGGGTCTCCTCCCACTTTGGGAGCTTTTTCTGTCCTCTCAATAAAACCTGCTTTTTCACTTAAAAAAAAAAAAAGAAATGGAGGGAGTATATTTTTTTGCCAAAGTGGAGCATATTTCTTTGTGTATAATGGGTGAAGAAAAATATCTCTGTAAGAAACATGCAGTTTAGGACTTGCATCATTTTCAGTTCTTTGCAGTGCTATCCTGGCCTTTGTAGGAATTTGAGTTGTGACCCCTCCACCCTGACTGTGTCTTCATTGTCTATATCTTATGTAGTCTATGTTTAGTATTGTGGAATTTGGTTTAAATGAGGTTCTTCTTAGTTTTATTCAGAATTACTTATTGAATTACCAGGAAGAATCAAGTTTTGAGATGATATCCTAAAAGGGAAACACCTTGTATTCACTTTAGGATTAAAGAGATAATACAGTCTGTGAATTCACTATGTTTTTTTCTTTTCTTTCTTTTTTTTGTGTTGGAGTCTCACTCTGTCACCCAGACTGGAATGCAGTGGCCGCTCCCGGCCACCGCAGCCTTGACCTGCTGGGCTCTGGTGATCCTTCTGCCTCAGCCTTCCCAGTAGCCGGAATTACAGGCATGTGCTACCACACCCGGCTGATTTTTTGATTTTATTGTAGAGATGAGGTCTCGCTGCCCAGGAGGGTCTCGAACCCACGGGCTCAGGCAATCCATTCACCTCAGCCTCCCAAAGACACGGGATTACAGGTTGAGTCACCGAGCCCAGCTGAATTCACTATGTTATTTCAGTTCCCTTAGTGTGTTAAGTGCCATGAGTAGATGCCAGAAAGCTGTTGAAGTGGCAGAAATTGTTGGATAAGACACAAAAAGAAGTTTCTGTAATGTAGAAAGTGGATATAGCTGTTATCTTTCAAGGCTGGGTCTGGTGGTAGAAAGGTCACCTGAATGGGTCTAACTGAGGCATAGTTAAGTATAAAATAGACCTACGGCACTCTTCCAAGAAGGGGATGATCTTGTTCCTCCCTTGTTGAAGCCAAGTGCAGATCTTGAGTTTTGAAGAAGACTATTGGACTTTAAGGGGGTTTGAGTAAGTAATGTGAAGGATTTCTGACTTTTTCCTGCAAGTGTGGGGAAATCTTGGTTGGGGCTTAAAGGGAATGAACGTAGCAGATGTCAGTTATACACATTAAAAAAAAAATCAGCCGGGCTCGGTGGCTCAGCCTGTAATCCCGTGCCTTTGGGAGGC
>NW_007251380.1:351354-359486 GCF_000164805.1 Carlito syrichta | reverse complement strand
AAAAAAAAAAAAAAAAAAAAAATCACTCCATGAGGGTCTTCCTGCCTCTAAGAACGATCTTTCTAGTATATTTTTCCATGATTCCGCCTATGTTTTCCCTCCTAACTGGCCAACCTCCATAGCCTTATGTATAGGACCCTTAATGATTTGGCCACTACCATATTTTCTAGCCTCAACTCCCCTTCTCTTGATGTTGCCACTTTATGTCCTAGCAGTACTAACCTACTTGTAGTTACTTGAATTTATCATGCTTTCATGCCTCTGAGCTTTTACATATGCTGATTTCTTCCCAGCATGCCCTTATTTTTTTGTCTCGCTTGGTAAACTACAATTCATTTTTAAAACTCAACTCAGATGTTTCTTTTGGAAAGTATTTCTTGGCATTAGATTCTCCGAATTAATAATAATAGCAGCAGGAGCAGCAACAGCAGCAGCAACAAACACAGAGAATGTACTAGGTACCACTAGAATTCCCTGATATATAACAACTCATAACAACGGAATGAAGTAGACTCTATCATTTACCCCCATTTTACAGATGAGAAAAGAGTAGCACAGGTTTGGTTAAGCAAATCTCCCAAGAAAGTAGTAGAGTGGAATTTGAACCAAGGAAATCTGGCTCAGACCTTACTTTCAACCAGCATATTATACTCTATCACCTCTGCTCTTGAGCTTTCTGTATCTTTAACATTTTTTTCAATTTTCACACTTATTGTGCTATATATTTGTTCGAGTAAGGGAGGTAAGGTTCATAGAAAATGTGTGCCAGGTGCAGTGGTTCACACTTATAATCCCAGCACTTTGGGAGGCTGAGGAGAGAGGATCACTTGAGGCCAGGAGTTTGAGATCAGCTTGGGCAACAGCAAAACCCTGTTTCTATCCCCAAAATAATAATTAGCTGGATGTGATGGTGGGAGGATCTCTTGAACCTAGGAGTTTGAGAGTGAGTTATGGTTGTGCCACTGTACTCCAACCTGGGTGACATTGCAAGACTCTGTCTTTAAAAATAAAATAGGACTTTTGAATTTATATTCTACTTCTCTGTATCCCTTATTCCTTCAGGTAAAGGTGGCAATAGGGAGTAGCCGGGATTTAGATGAAAGGAAGGATGTGTGTCCTGCCTACAAGTACCTTAATTAAAATTTTAAAACAACTGCCTGGATTTCTGAAAGAACTAGAAATTGACCTTCCATATGACCCTACAATTCCCCTATTGGGAATATACCCGGAAGAACTCAAATCATTCTACAAAAAAGATACCTGCACATGTATGCTTGTTGCAGCTCTGTTCACAATAGCAAAAACATGGAACCAACCATGTTGCCCATCAAAGCTGAACTGGATTAAAAAAATGTGGTACATATACACAATGGAATAGTATGCAGCCATAAAGAAAGACAAACGTACGGACTTCACAGCAACTTGGATGAATTTGGAGTCGATCATACTCAGTGATGTATCACAGAAACAAAGAACAGAGTACCATATGTTCCCACTCATAAGCGGACCTTGAACAATTATAATACTATAAGAAAGGGATTGGCAGTAGTGGGAAACTGTCAGGGGAAGGGGATGGCATTGGCAGTTGAGGGAAACTGCTAGGGGAGGGAGGGGCATACCTCATCAACAAGGGTACCTGCATGATCAACGTTTGTATACCTAGCCTTGAACTGTACCTTACATATTTATAATTAAAAAAAAGGAAAAAAATAAAATAAAACAACTGCCTGTTGCTCAAATAACACCTATGGTACAGATTCAATTTGTTTCTATTATATAACCTTTGGGATAGCACATCATAGATGCTTAAATGTTTGCTGCAATTTGGTTCCTTTCCTAACCTGAGGTAAGGGAGATGAGAGTACCCTTAAAATGTATATTAAGGTACCCTTAAAGTACTATTAATTAATATTTTATTAATGGCTTCTATTCAAGAGCCATTGGAGTGCAAGGGCAGAGATGCTATAGATGGATAAAAACATAGAATGTGTAGGCCAAATTTATTCTTTTAGCTTGTTCTTTTCTCTTTTATTTTTTCTCTGGTGTCCACTAACATTTGGTTCTGTGGGATTTATATTCTTCACACTACCTGGTAGAGCAGTGTGGCTTGAGCAATAGAGTAAGTTCTACTAAAAAATGACAAAAGGCAAGGGTTAAAACTGACTTTCTCCTTTGTTCAGTCTACTTTAACTCTCAGGAAGAGATAAAGGGGAAAAAAGAAACAATACTTGTCTTAGCTTGAACTGCTGTAACAAAATGCCATAGAATGGGCAGCTTAAACAACAGAAATTATTTTCTTATTAGTCCTAGAGGCTGAGAAATCTAAGATCAAGATGCAGGCTGCTTCACTTTCTGGTGAAGGCACTCTACCTGGTTTCCAGGCAGCTGTTTTCTTCCTCACATGCTGGAGAGAGAAAGAGCAAGTTCTCTGGTGTCTCTTCTAAGGACACTAATTCCATCTTGAGGACCTCACCCTTATAACCTCATAGTTATCTCTCAGAGACCCCATCTCCAAATGCATCACCTTAGGGGCAAGGGATTCAATGTATGAATTTGGGGAGGGACACAATTTAGTCCATAGCAATGCTGTAATAATTTTTTGGTGACTTTCTTATATCTTAATATTTTGGCCATTATTAGTAATATTTTAGGCTTTTCTCAGAAGAGGAAACTTTTCCCATAAGTTTTATGTTTGACCATAGTTACCAGGTTAAAAAGAAAAACTCCAGATGTCATAGTAATAACTTCCAGACACCACAGCCTCTCCTCACAGATTGTGTTACTTTGGCTTCAATAAAGGTTTTTCCCCCTTTCTTATTCTGCCCTCTCTTCTTCCAGGAGTCCTTTCATGATCTCATTATTGATATATCCATTTTAGTATGGGCTTGTCTTTTTTTGTAGGTGGAGACCATGTGGTTTTGCAAGGCCAGAATTAATGAAGATCTTACATAATTCATTAGATGATTCCTTTAAACGCCTTATTTATCCTCTCCTCTGTAGAGAGTTCAGGTATGCATCTTGTCTTGTTTAATTTTGTGTACTGTTTATTATTATATGTGTTACTAGTCCCATTACTGCGTGTAGTAAATATTTGTTGATTGATTAACTAAGCCAACGAATTTAGTCAGTCACAAGTCTCAAACTTAAGTTATGATTTCAGTCTGTAGATACATTGACATGCATAGATCATAACACAGTTCTTAATTTTTAAAATCTTGACCACTAAATATGTACCCCTTCAAATTCTGCAGTACTAGTCTTACAACTTGACAACCAAGCCAACCAAGTTGTTTTATTGATTAGAGATTTGGCTTGGAAGAAGCAAACTGAGAAGTTAATGGAGAAGTTAGTTGGAGGCAGTTCTTAGAGATGAGAGAGCCAGAGAAAGCATAAAGTAATCAGTGGAGGCCATGATGAATTTGTTACTATGAGGAGAGAAACCTAATATATGTTTTTAACTTTAAACAGGAGTTGTTTGGATGAATAATTATCAGCAATGATAAATAAATATTATGAGATTATTAAAATGAACATGTAAATAAATGGGCTAATAGAAGGACTAAGCGTAATCAGGATGAAAACTACAGAGGTGAGGTACAGAATTGTTTTTAGGACAGAAAATAGAAAAGAAGTGTAGGGAGGCAAAACTCCTCTTTCTCATTTCTCTTTAGACTTTGTTTTTGTGTCCAGTCTTTAGAAACGAGTGCTTCCCTCATACATTCCCTCATATGTGTTATAGATTCTCTTCATTCTCACTTGTTTATGGGTTTCAGCAAGGTCTACTTGGGGACTGTAGATTTGTAGCCATCTCTTTAAGCTCACTGGAATTTCTAGTAGCCTGTGTAATGTTTGTCTATTTTTATTTTTTATTTTTTATTTTTTTGAGTTGGAGTCTCACTCTGTCGCCCAGACTGGAGTGCAGTGGCCACTCCCAGACACCCCAGCGTTGACCTGCTGGGCTCCGGCGATCCGTCCTCTTCAGCCTTCCAAGTAGCTGCAACTACAGGCGCGTGCTACCACGCCTGGCTACTTTTTTCGATTTATTGTAGAGATGAGGTCTCACCAAGTTGCCCACGAACCTGCGGGCTCAGGCAATCCACTCACCTCAGCCTCCCAAAGTGCGGGATTACAGGCTGAGCCACCGAGCCCAGCTTGTCTGTTTTTCTTTTGCTGAACTTGACTTTGAGTTCAGAGATGTTCAGAGCAGGGAGTAAGCAGATGCTTTTAAAAACGATACATAGTTCTGTTGTCCAATTCCTTCCTTCCTTCCTTTTTCTTTTTTTTTTCTCCCCTCCCTTTCGCTCCTGTTTCATTTCTTGCTTTCGAGTGCTAGGGCATGAAGGAGATCTATTTAAAATTTCAATTTACTTTTGTATATTATTTCATTATCTTATTTTTTTATGTTGCATGTAATGTCCAGTGGCACTTTAGACATTTTTCGCATATATTTGATTTGAGTAAGTTCAATGCATATGGGATAATTTCATTGAGATTTAATGTAAACAGTTTAGTGTTGGGAGTGTTTAATAAACCTTTTCTGAATTCCATTAACAGCGGGCAAGCAAGAATACTTTTCTTCTCTTTTTCACAAATGTCTGTTTAAAAAATATAACTGGCCAGGCTCGGTGGCTCAGCCTGTAATCCCAGCACTTTGGGAGGCTGAGGCGAATGGATTGCCTGAACCCACTGGTTTGAGACCGCCTGGGAAACTTGTCGAGACCTTGTCTCTACAATAAATCAAAAAATTAGCTGGACATGGTAGCGCGAACCTGTAGTTTCAGCTCCTTGGAAGGCTGAGGTGGAAGGATCGCTGGAATCCAGCAGGTCGAGGCTGCGGTGGCTGGGAGCATGCCCCTGCACTCCAGTGTGGGCGACAGAGTGAGACTCCAACTCAAAAAAATAAAAAATCTAACTTATTTCAGTTTATAACTTAGTTTGCAGATATTGTCTACAGATGTGTCTCATGATAGAAATACTTACCTGAATAGCAGTTGAGGGAGAAGAAACTCCAAGTTGGTTTGGTTTGCTTTTATTTTTAAATGAAAATAGTTTATTTTTTTAATTAAAAATAAATTTGTCCTAAATGTAGGAAAAAATGAAAAAATTAGTAAAGCACAAAGGAAAAAAATTCCCACATAATTTTATTACCTAGAGATAAGCATTTTTAACCAGACTTCTCTACTCATATGTGTGAGTTAAAAGAGATCATATAGACTATATTATTTTGCAGACATTTCATTAGACTACATACTATGCATAGCCTATTTCTGCCTTTCTTATTCCCGTGACTGTCATGATCCTTCATCCATGTGTCATTTTTCACACCTACTTCTGTCATCAGCCTACATTGTCAGTTACCAAGTGCTATCTGTGTTGCCATCTTTTATCACATCTTGAATTCTTCCTGTCTTTTATTTCCATGGTTACTGTCTTAATTCAGGACATCATCATTTTGTACCTGGATTACTGAACTTGGGTCACACATGATCTTGGTCTTCTGCCTTATCTTTTCCAACACATATTCCACATTGTCATTTAAAATTCTCATTTTATGATTTCTTCTGTCCAACAGCATGCATTTAAAAAAATCTGTTCTAATAATGAAGGCATAGCTTTTATAATGTTTTTTTTTTTTTGATTTGGAGTCTTACTCTGTCACCCAGACTGGAGTGCAGTGGCCGCTCCCAGCCACCACAGCCTCAACCTGCTGGACTCCGGCGATCCTTCCACCTCAGCCTTCCGAGTAGCCGGAATTACCGGCATGCGCTACCATGCCCGGCTGATTTTTTGATTTATTGTAGAGATGAGGTCTCACTGCCCAGGTGGGTCTCGAACCCGTGGGCTCAGGCAATCCACTCACCTCAGCCTCCCAAAGGCGTGGGATTACAGGCTGAGCCACCAAGCCCGGCTTGTTTGTTGTTGTTGTTTTTTTTTTAGGAAACAGGCTCTCTCTCTGTTTCTTAGGCTGGAGTGCAGTGGCACAGTCATAGCTCACTGTAACCTTCAAATCCTGGAGGCTCACGTTATCCTCCTACCTCACCTCCCAAGTAATTAGGACTAGGAATGCCCCACCACATTTTGCTAATTTTTTTTTTCTATTTTTTGTAGAGGCAGGGTCTCACTATAAGCTGGTCTTAAACTCAAGCTCAAGTGATCTTCCTATATTGGCTCCCAAAGTAATGAGATTGGCTGGGCTCAGTGGCTCAGCCTGTAATCCTTGCACTTTGGGAGGCCAAGGCGAGTGGATTGCCTGAGCCCACGGGTTTGAGACCAGCCTGGGCAACTTGGCAAGATCTCGTCTCTACAATAAATAAATAAATTAGCCGGATGCGGTATCGCGTACCTGTAGTTTTGGCTACTTGGAAGGCTGAGGCAAAAGGATCGCTGGAGCCCAGCAGGTCGATGCTGGGGTGGCTGTGAGCGTGCCACTGCACTCCAGCCCAGGGGACGGAATGAGAGACTTCGACTCAAAAAAAACAACACACAAAGTATTGAAATTACAGTCATGAGTCACCACATTTGGCCACTTTCTGATACATTCTTATGAATTTCAGGAGATAATATGTTGAGAACTTCTGTTAAGAGATGAATGGTATAAAACTTAGTTTCCTATGCCTTTTAGCCCATTATAGATATTTATTTTTATCCTAGAAAGTCTTAAAATTAGACTTTAAATAATTTCTCTGGATAAAACTGGGAAGTTATTCACATGAGGCATGATTCGGGACTGCCTACTAGTATTTGTGGTCATGTCATATCACTGTGATAATGACAAAGGGGTAGAGGTAGAGGATGGAATAGAGTGAGAAGATGACACTGAGATATTTATAGGTGGAGGTGTAATCTAAATATTATTGGAGAAGGCTGCTTTTTATTTGATAATATCACTCTCATTTTGTGTTTATATTTTTAATCGTTTGATAAATTTTAATTTGACATCCCATATGACACCTGAATCTATATGTACTCTTTCTCACCCACACGTGTTTATACATATGGATTTTGTATACAATGGAGAGAAGATAGAAAGGGAATGTAAGTATGACAAACTTACAGGACTTGCTTCAAAATTGTTTCACTAACATGAGTAGTGAAAATAGACTTAATTTTTGTATATGTTTGTTCTCTTAAGTTATTTTGTTATAAAAAGTGTTCCTTTGAGGAATAGCTATTCAAAATGAATTTTTCTCCTTTAATGGAAAGAAAATTTGACTGAATGAAAAACTAAGTACTTTTTCTTTTTTGTCTTTTTCTAAAGAGCCAAACTAACATCAGATGCAGAGAAGGAGTCGGTCATGATGTTTGGACGGAACCTTCGCCAGCTCCTTTTAACAAGCCCTGTTCCAGGGCGCACCTTGATGGGAGTGGATCCTGGTTATAAGCATGGGTGTAAACTAGCTATAATTTCTCCTACTAGTAAGTTGTCTTTCGGTGATTAATATAATAGTTGTTTGGTTGGTCCTAAGTTTCACTTCATACATTTCATGAGACTTTTCAAGGCTTAGAAAATAGTTTTTTCACAACAGGGATATTGGGAGCCAAGAATCAGACTTTATATTTATCTTATTTGTTGATCAAACCTGCAACATGCAACCATCAGTTATATCCCTCTTATGTCTCAGTAAAGACAATGAAGACCAAGGAGGCTGACCTGAACTCTGTTAATCCCCATTAACTCTATTTATTGTGATGCATTTACATATGATTCATTTTCTGTATATATTTAAATATCAACACATATTTTTCTTGTTTTGTCCAGTCAATATGTTTTTCCTGTTTACTCATACTTGTTCTTTCTATTACTCTTCATTTCTTTCTTTTTTTTTTCCACATTAAAAATATAGTCCTTATTTGTTTTTATTATATTTTATTTTTTTAATGTTTTTTATTTTAAAATTGTAGGGTACAGTTAAGGGTTAGGTATACAAATATGCATTGTGCAGGTACCCTTGTTGATGAGGTGTGCCCCCCTGTCCCCAGACAGATATTGACTACCGTTAATCCCACCTCCCTTCCCCTCCCTGCTCCCCCATAGTTTCCTGCCACTGTCAATCCTTTTCTTATAGTATTACGATAGTTGTTCAAGGTCCACTTATGAGTGAGAACATGTGATACTCAGATCTTTGTTTCTG
>NW_007251380.1:298976-351239 GCF_000164805.1 Carlito syrichta | reverse complement strand
AGGGGGATTGCGGGGTCATATGGAAGGTCGATTTTTAGAGCTTTTAGGAATCGCCACACTGATTTCCACAGAGGCTGCACTAGCTCACACTCCCACCAACAGTGTATAAGTGTTCCCTTTTCACTACATCCTCTCCAGCATCTGTTATTTTTTGAGTTAATGATAATGGCCATTCTGACTGGAGTTTGGTGGTATCTCAGTGTAGTTTTAATTTGCATTTCCTTGATGACTAGTGAGGTTGAACATTTCTTCATGTATCTGTTGGCCACTTGTATGTCTTCTTCTGAGAAGTGTCTGTTCATTTCTTTTGCCCACTTTATAATGGGGTTGTTTGTTTTTTCTTTTCAGGACGTTTGAGTTCTTTGTAGATTCTAGATGTTAGGTCTTTGTCAGACATGGAGTTGGCAAATACTTTTTCCCAGTCTGTGAGCTGTCTCCCTGCTCTCTTGATGGTTTCTTTGGCTTTGCAGAAGCTTATCAGTTTAATGAGGTCTCACTTGTCTATCTTATCTCTTATGGCCCGTGCATTTTGGTTTTTGCTCAGGAATTGGATGCCAGTTCCAACTTCCATGAGGGTGTGTCCTGCATTTTCTAAAGTTATTATGGTTTGAGGTTTTACATTTAGGTCTCTGATCTATTTAGAGTTAATGTTTGTGTATGGGGATAGATCGGGGTCGGGTCTTGTTTGAATCTTCTGCATGTGGTCAGCCAGTTTTCCCAGCACCATTTACTGAATAGATTGTCCTCTCTCCAGTGGTGGGTGGTGGAGTCTTTCTCGAATATGAGTTGGTTGAGAAATTGAAGTTTTGCTTCTGGAATCTCAATTCTATTTCATTGGTCTATATGCCTGTTCTTGTACCAATACCAAGCTGTTTTGATTATTATAGCTTTATAGTAAAGTTTAAAGTCTGGTAGTGTGATACCTCTTGCTTTGTTTTTTTTTTTTTTTTTTTTTTTTTGCTGAGGATTGTTCTGGCTATTCTTGGTCATTTGTGTTTCCATATGAATTCCTATATTGTTTTTTCTAGATTACTCTTCATTTCTTTCTGCATTTCTGTTTCCATTTGAGATCATTTTCTTTCTGCCTACTACTTTTAATGTGGGTCAACTGGTAACAGATATTCTCAGTTTTAGTTTGTCTGAAAAAGTCTCTATTTTGCCTTCATTTTTGAAGAATATTTTTGCTGGGTATAGAATTCAAGATTGGCAATTACTTTTTTTTTTTTTGACAAATCTTATTTTGATCAGATAGCAGTCTGATCACATATGGTCCAAAAACACACAGATAACAAGTCAAATATCGTCAGATGTTAAAGACTGGTCTTCAAACATTATAACCAATGATGCCATGCTTGCCTATGATCTCTCCGACATAAAACCACATCCACACCTCAGTGGCCACCAAACCATTCAGCACAGCTTCCTTAACTGTGAGCTGTTTGAAGCTACCAGTTTGAGTGCTACTGATTATTTTTTTCAGGCTCTGAATAGCTCTAGAGATCTCAGCAGGGGTTGGAGGAACCAGTTCAACCTTGGCGTAGGACCAAAATGTGGCCAGTCGAGGCTTCGAATAAGTCATAGCAGCGTTCACCAGCACTGGGACTTTCTCCGCAAGGTTACGGACAAATTGGGCCATGGTTCCAGGACGGAATGTCCGTCGTCCCGAAAGACCAGCCGAATGTCAACCCCGGCAATTACTTTTTGTACTTTAAAGATGTCATTCTGTTTTCATTTTATGTTTTTCTGACTGCTACAGTTTCTCTTGAGAAGTCAGCCAACATTCTTATTATTGTTCCTTTGAAGGTTATATGTCCTTTTTTCCTTTGACTGCTAGAATTTTCTCTTTGTGGTTTTCAGAAGTTTTCTTATGCACTTAAGTGTGTGTGTGTGGGGAAGAGGGTATGAGTGTGGGTTTTCTTTTCTTTTTCTTTTTTTGGCATGACTTCCACTTAGGGTTGTAGAGCTTCTAGCATCTCTTTCTAAAACTCCAGTTACATGCATGTTAGACATTTCCATTTCTTCTCTTCTGTTTTCCATTCTTTTGTTTTATTTTCTATTAATTGTCTAAGTTAATTAATCCTTGTTCTTGCTATGTCTAATGTGTTACTAAATTCATCTGTGGAGTTATTTAAGTAATTGATTTTTTAGTTTTAGACTCTGTTTCATACTTAAAAAATAGATTACAATTTCTTATGAACTTCAACTTTTAATTTTTTTTTTTTACCTTTAAAATTTTTGGTTTTATTTTCTTTTCTGAAGTAATTTTTTCTTTTATGTTGAACCCATTCCCAATTTATCTCATCTCATTTCTGAGGTTTTCTAATTTTGACTTAACGTTATTCTTATTTTTCGTAATGTTCCTTTTTTTTTTTTAGAGCTTTTTCTCATACATTAGGTACACCTTTCTATAAGACCTTTCTATTAGCCTTTTAAAAATTAACTGTTTTAAAAAATAATCATTCTGTATAGAATTTGACCATCATCCTTTTCTGTTGTTTAGTTTTACATAAATTAGTTTTCCTGCACTTTTAGAAGGAAGGCTGGGTCAGGAGAGTTTTTCTAGCTGTATATCTCTATAATTCTCTCTTTTTTGCCCCCAAATTATTAAAAGAAAAAGCTCTGTGTGGATTGGGAGATAGTCTTATACTTTCTGGAATCTGCTTCCCTGTTGCTTTCTCCTCATTTACCTGGGCTTTCTTTTATCTTTATTCTTACTTTGCTGCATTTGGATGTGATTTTCGACTTTTTCTTCTCAGTGTAGGATTTTTGTCTTGAAAGGTATCTTCTACTAGTTAATTTCAAGAGTTCATAGGGATTGGAATTTTCCAATCCTTTCTGAACTTATTGGGCAGCCTTTGTACTAAATCTTTCCCAGTCTCAATTCCTATTCTCAAACAGACTGTTAGGATTTCCAGGAAATACCATGAACATTTTTTAGATTTTCCTGTTTTCAGGTCTGTCAGATACTCCATTTTCCACACAGATGCTGATGATGCATGAGGGTCTTGTCAGTTGTGTTATTCTCACCTGCACTACTTTTGGGTTTTGGGAGGATATTTTGTTATCTTTGTTATAGATATAGTCAGGTTTTGTTTTTGTTTTCCTAGTTGTCATTTTATGCTATTAATTTTTAAAGTAAATGGGAAGTATATTTTATCAATATTTTTTTCAGCTTTATTGAGATGTCATATGGCTTTTATCCTTTACTATGTTACTGGGATGAATTTTTTAAGAAGTGCCAAGTCACACTTGCCTTCTTAGATAATCTTAACTTGTTCGTGATACTTACTGGATCAGTTTTCAGTTCCTATGTTTCTAATAGTATAATTCTTTAAAAAATTTATATATACACACACAGATAAACACATGCACAGATATTGCTTTAATCTCTTTTGATAAGGTTTTCTAGGAACTAATCGATTTCATTTTTTAATCAAAATTAACATAAAGTTATTTATACTATTCTGTCTGTATTTTAAAATCTGCTTATATCCTCTTTTCATTTTTAATAAAATTTACTGTATTTTTGTTTTCTAGCCTTTCTTTTTCTTGATTGGTATTGTTAACCATAAATGTCTGTCTTATAAGTGGTTTTAAACTGTAAACTTGGTTAATCCTTTCTGTTTTTTGTTTTTTTTTTTTTCTATTTTTTAAATTTCTATTTTTAACTTCGTCATTTTCTACTTTCTTCTTTCTTAGGGATTATTCTGTTGTTCTTTTCCTAACTTCCTAAATTGGTCTTTTAGCTCATTATTTTTATTTAAAGTGAATTTCTTTAACTTTTAAAATATATTTTTAATTAAAATGATTTTAATTACTTAAAATATTATTAAAATAAAAATATTTTAGTTAAAATAAAATATTTCCTGTATAACAATACAGAAAAGCTCGTAATTCTTAAATATGAAGCTCAAAGAATTATACAAAGTAAATAAAGTAAATAAATTCATGTATCTACAACTCAAAAGAGGAAATAAAATAGTATCCAACAGTGTCTGATATGTAGTATTTAGTAAATGTTCACCTCTATTGTTGCTAATGTTAGTGTTATTGAACACCATTTCTCTTTTATGTATCTCAGCATATTATCTAGTTTGTAATGGTTTTGTGTAGCAAAATAGAATCCTTGTGACTTTGGAAGTAACAATATTTGAGTACTTAGGGAGAAACTGATCTAGTGAATATGGGATGATTCAGACAGCATTTTAAAAAACAAGCCATTCTCATTTTCTACTACAGCTGAATCAAATCATTGATGTGTTACACTTTGTAATTTCTTACAAAAAGCCTTATTCTTTTTATTTTTTAAAGGTCAGATACTTCATACTGATGTGGTTTACTTGCATTGTGGACAAGGCTTCCGAGAGGCAGAGAAAATAAAGAGGCTTTTGCTGAATTTCAAGTATGAAAATAATCTTTGAGTATTTCAGTAGCTTAGTCAATCAGATACCTTTGAGGCCCCTAATTTGGAGGGAGGAGTTAAGGGAAATGCCTTGGTGAGGGAAAAGGAACCATGTAAAAGAATGCCAGGGCAAATTGCTGGAGAACTCTACATGTGAAGACTCCAGAGGAATGCTGCACCTTTCCTCTACCACCTTCCAATATATACTACCTAAAGGTGGTAATATGGGCACCTGTGAACATTTGTTCTTTTGTTTGGGCTTCCTCCCTCTTTCGTGTCTCCTTCCTTCCTTCCTCTCTTCCTTATGGATCTGAGGAATGAATGTGGAAGTAGTTAGAAGCTTCCGAGATTGACATCTTATCATATAACTCAACCACAGTGTCTTTATTGTGGCTTATAATGTTCTAGAATTTACTTACTCATGTCTGATTTGGTTTCTTCTAGATGGGAAGAAAGCTGATTATTCTTGAGATAGTATGACAGTGAAAGATTTCTCTACTGCCTCCTATTCCAAATGTGGGGGCAGTGTCTTTTATTCTACATCCGTTTCTGTTTCCCTTGTGAAACAATAGACAGGAGGCCAGGCTCAGTGGCTCAGCCTGTAATCCCAGCACCTTGGGAGGCCGAAGCAAGTGGGTTGCCTGAGCCTGCGGGTTCGAGACTCACCCAGGCAACTTGGTGAGACCTTGTCTCTACAATAAATCAAAAAAATTAGCTGGACGTGGTAACACACACCTGTACTTCCAGCTACTTGGAAGGCTGAGGCAGAAAGATCGCAGGAGCCCAGCAGTCAAGGCTGCGGTAGCCGGGAGCATGCCACTGCACTCTACTCTGGGTGACAGTGAGACTCCAACTCAAAAAAAAAAAAAAGGAAACAATAGACAGGTTGCTTAGATATGAGAAAATAAGAGCATTGTATAATAGTGTTTGTGCATTCTGTACATGGTCTCCAGTTGATTACAAAGCATGCCTTGAAATTCAGTTTCTCATTCTGCTTCTCCCTTGCAGCTGCAGCACGGTGGTGATTGGAAATGGAACTGCCTGCCGGGAAACAGAAGCTTACTTTGCTGACCTGATAATGAAAAATTACTTTGCACCACTGGACGTTGTTTACTGGTAAGGATGTTAGGTATGTTTGTTTTCTTGGCTAGTATGGGAACTTCTGAAGTTCCTTTTGTGATTAATTTTTCCTTTTTAAAAAAAGATATATATCTTGTTTGCCCCCTAGACCACTTCTTGCTGTTTATAAGAGCTTTGCAGAGGCCGGGTGTGGTGGCTCATTTTGTAATCCCAGCACTTTGGGAGGCTGAAGCAGGAGGATTGTTTAAGCCCAGGAATTCAAGAGCAGCTTGGGCAACATAGCGAGATGTTGTCTCTACCAAAAAAAAAAAATTAGCCAGATGTGGTGGCATATGCATGTAGTCCCAGCTACTTTGGAGGCTGAGGTGGAAGAATCACCTGAGCCCAGAAGGTCGAGTCTATGGTGAGCCATGATTGTGCCACTGCCCTTCAGCCTGGGTGACAGAGTGACTTAAAAATAAATAAATAAATAAATAAATAAAAGAAAAAAGAAGTGCTTTGCAGAATAACGTAAAGTATCTGTCATTGGAGAAATTTGAGACAGGAATGATTAGAACAGGATAGCGTCCTGAAACTTCTTACAGAAGCAGCACATTAGGATTCTCTTAGTTTCCTGGGATTTTCCAGGCTATACATTCTGTAGGGCCTCTAGTTAACTACTGAATATTAAATAGGTGATGTACCAGGATAGCAGCTATAGACTGAATACCTTAGCCTTATTCTTCCAAAGCTTTGAACCCTATGAACCATTGCCCTTCAGAACTTAGAGCCAAGGTAAGCGTTATGAATTTAAAAGCATTTCTGATGTTCCTTTCTCATTTGCCCCTTGGCCACAAGTGTTTAATTCTAGGAGTGAGGATAGTTATAATGGTTGATATTTGGAGGGGTGTGCTCAGGTGCCATTTTCCACTATTAGTGAGAAAACTAATGATTAAGAATAGTCAGCTGAATAATAGGTGACTGATAGGATCAACAATAAAACAAACACTGGAAGAATTCTAAGATTCATTTGAGTAGGCCAAAAGGGAGAGGTCAGGGATTTAGTGTATTCCTTGTGCCAAGAGTGTAATCAAAGTAAGTCATGGAGATGAACTCAGGGTAACTAAAGGGAGAAGGTCAGGGACAAACTAGGTGCTATGGAATTATGGTTCAGGAAAGGACCAGATAAGAAGGCTTGTGTCAGCTTTTTCCCTCTCTCTTGTTATTCAGGTTGGTCTGGGAAGTAATGTAGCTCTTCCCTTTCCTGAGAACTGCAAACATGTACCTATTCCTTTTTTTTTTTTGAGTTGGAGTCTCACTCTGTCGTCCAGACTGGAGTGCAGTGGCCGCTCCCGGCCACCGCAGCCTCGGCCTGCTGGGCTCCAGCGATCCTTCCGCCTCAGCCTTCCGAGTAGCCAGAATTACAGGCATGCGCCACCACACCCAGCTGATTTTTTGATTTATTGTAGAGATGAGGTCTCACTGCCCAGGCGGGTCTCGAACCCGCGGGCTCAGGCAATTCACTCACCTCAGCCTCCCAAAGGCGCGGGATTACAGGCTGAGCCACCGAGCCCGGCTACCTATTCCTTTTGAGAACCCAATATAAGCACTTGATATAGCCAATTCAGTTTCTTTCAGGCTACTTCTCAGATTTTCTTTTTAATTTGTTCACATTAATTTGATATAATTATCTTAAGTACATTTGTACTGATAATAAATGCAACTTTCAAATCATAAAAATATGTAAGAACTGGAAGTGAAGATGTCTTGAATTTCAACTGAATTTGCTTATAATATCCCTTTATTGAACTCTAAAAAGTTTATAGTATTAGAAAGGATGAACTATGGAGTCACACAAATCTGGGTTCATCTTTTGTTTCTGTTGTTTACTAGTTATGAAAGTTTAAAAGAGTTACTTACCTTCTCTTTACTTTCCTTCATCTTTAAAATAAGGAAAAGAATTCTTATCTCACAGAATTTTTAGGAATATTAAAAGTGAGATAACATATGTTAAGACAAAACACTAAGGCTTTAATAAACAATATAGTGTTTGTGTTTATGAATGTGTTTATATGCATATTTGTTTTGTTATAAATATAACTTACATGTATTGCAAATTGTTACTATGAAACTAGAGGTAGTATTTTCTTAGGCAATTAGTAAACCTACATAAAGTTCATTTTTTTTTCCTTTATATATTAGGGATGGTAATGATATCTATCACTCGGGATTATAATGATATCTATCTCACTAGTGTAAAATAATAAAATCTGCATATATCATGTGGCACCATAGATGTTCAGTTTTATTAATGGATATGAATGCCATTTTAGTTAAGCCTTATGCTAGATGCCATGGTATGGTGGAAGTATGTAGGCTCTGGAGAAAGACCTGGCCTGCCACCTACTACCTCTGTGATTAGCTGTACTTTTTTTACCTTCTTTAACTCTAGCTTCTTCATCTGTGGGAATATTACTTACCGATTAGCATCATTGATCATTGAGAAAATGTGAAATAGAATGTGTTATGTTTCTTCTGTCTATCTATCTATCTATCTATCTATCTATCTATCTATCTATCTATCTATCTATCTATCATCTATCAAGTCGGAGTCTCACTATGTCACCTACGCTGGAGTGCAGTGGCATGGTCGTGGCCACTACAGACCCAACCTGCTGGGTTCAGGTGATCTTTCCCCTTCAGCCTTCTAAGTAGCTGGAACTACAGGCATGTAACACCAAGCCTATCTACTTTTTAAATATATATTGTAGAGATGAGATCTTGCCATGTTGCCCAGGTTATTCTCAAACCCATGGGCTCAGGCAATTCTCTCACCTCTGCCTCCCAAATTGCTAGAATTACAGGCGTGAGCCACTGTGCCTGGCTTGTTTCTTCTATTTTTAAGGCTATTTGTAGTAAATATTTGAAGTATAGGCTAATCTTTGAAATGGTCTAACTCTGAACTGGGGTTCCTGTTAGGTATAACTTAGTGCTTGGGGGAAGAAGTCTGGTTATTTTGTCTTAGTTGTGATGTTGGTAATAAATATTTTCAAAAAGTTTCAGTTGTCCAAGAAAATATTACTGCTTTAAACGTTTTTCTGCTCCAACCCTTGCTCTTCCATTTTTTCACTTCTGGAATGAAGCAAGGCAAAACTACTGATAAAACAAGATGGCCATCACCCACACTTTCTGATTATGTTGCTAGATCATAAGGTGATAAATTTTGTTTTGGTTTTTGAGAGTGTGGTTTCTTAGCTCTGCACTATGCCTGGCTTTATCATATGCCCTACAGCATTGCCACATAGTACTGGAGCTAATCTGTGCTTCCATGTTTTTTTTTTTTTTTTTGTGTTGGAGTCTCACTTTGTCGCCCAGACTGGAGTGCAGTGGCCGCTCTCGGCCACTGCAGCCTCGACCTGCTAGGCTCCGGCGATCCTTCCGCCTCCGCCTTCCGAGTAGCCAGAATTACAGGCATGCGTAACATGCCCGGCTGATTTTTTGATTTGTTGTAGAGATGCGATCTCGCCAAGTTGCCCAGGCAGGTCTCGAACCTGCGGGCTCAGGCAATCCACTCACCTCAGCCTCCCAAGGCGTGGGATTACAGGCTGAGCCACCGAGCCCGGCTTGTGCTTCCATGTTTTACTCTCTGGTGCTCCTTTGCACTTTTATGAATGTAGTTTCTATTAGGCATCTTCTTTAGAAGAGCTCGGTTTCTTTGCAATTAAAGACTCGCTTTGAATGGTATCTTTTCTGCTATAATTTGCTTTCTGCTATAATCATGTGGGGTTTTTGATCTATCTATATGGCGAATTATAGTAGTCATTTCCTACAACTGTACCAACTTTGCAGTTCTCATTTGAATTCCACTTATAGTGTATTATTCTTTTAATGTACTTTTAGCATCTGTGTGCTAATATTTTATTATGCTTTTGAAGTTTGCAAATAATGCAAATATCTAAGTGGAATTTATAGTGAATGCTTTAGGAAAATCAGCTGTGTGATTTCATTTTGTTATCATTTTGCCAGTTGAAAGTGCTTTTATGAGGAAACCATGTTTTCTCATCTGACACTTTGAAGTTACATTGAAATTGAAACCTCCAAGCTTACTCTGGCAGTCATTTTTAGTACCTCTGAACAGATAATCTGACATGCACGTCTATAATCTTGTCAGCCACTCCTTCTGAAAACCCTTTCCCAGACATCCACCAGCACATTTCCTCTTACCTTTTCCTTCCAACACTCTTTGACTTGACATGCTGCCATAGGTTAACGTACTTCATGATTTATCTCCTAGTTCATAAACCACATGTACCTTGACCCATTCATCTACCTTTTCTTTCATCTGTCTCTCTCCCTAGCCTTACAAATACGTACCTTCCAAACTCTGAAACTTACTCAGATTATGGGGGAAGTCCTCCAAAGCATCAAATCCTGATTACCAAAATAACAAAAATTAAACTGGAATTAAGTTGCAGAATGTAACTATGCTAAACCTCAGTTAGTTATGTACATTTAAAGTTGAAAGTGTTTGTGAAAAATTCTACAGTATTGTATGGGTCATTGTTAAACGTATATGCTAGAATGTCAATCCTCTGCAATAGAGTAGGCACTTACTTTATTTTTGAATAAGTACTTTTAATTTTCATTCATGTTAAATTGCCACAGTTGATTAATTTCTAATCATTTACCCCTATTTTTTGGATTAAAAAATAGTATTTTCTTGTGTGCAATAATGGTGAAATTTACTGAAATGTAGAAATAGCTTAACTTCTTAAGAGGCATTTGTGTTTACATGTAGTATATCAAATTTCTCCCTCACTGGAACTTTAAATCAGAGAACCATGTTTTATTAATCTCTACCTCCTTTGTATTAAGTACATTACTTATAGATCTATCTTGATAGATACTTGTTAATTTTAATTTTTAAATATTAAGTATAAAACTATTTTTAATTAGATAAATCTTTTAAAGACTACTATTAGAATCACTGTATGCAAAAATTATAGAAATTTCCCCCTCTGCTTAATGTTTTAGTAAATCTATAACTTAATGTTTTCTCTATTTTTTTATTGATACAGAAATTTGTATTTCAAATTATAGACTTATGTTTTGCCAAAGATAAAAGATGATTTTGGAAATTAAAACATTTCATGTTTAGAGTTGTAATACATCGTAAAAGAACAAAAAATAATCTTCAATATGTGTTGTCTTATATTTCAAGCTCTGATTGACAAGATTTATACTAAACATTGCTGAAATTACAGCATTATGCGCATTTTGGAGAATCACAGATACATGAAGCCACTTAAAATCAGGAAACAAAAAATGGAAGAGCATTTTGTGCTGTTATTTTAGACCTTGGTTTAATGTTTCTTCTCTAAAAGCTGCAATATACAAATGAATTTGAGCAGGCAAATGTAGAAAACAAGAGAAAGGAAATTAATTTTGCTTCTTAGTGACCTCTTTCGTTGGGACAGTGAAATAATTAGAAAATAAAATGAACTGAGAGGTTGTGGTATATGAGGAAAGGATGAAAAAAGAGACGTGCTGATGTGGAGGGCTAGGGACATGGCTTTGCAGACGTGATGTATGCTAGTGGCCTGGTTTGCTGGCCAGGTCATATTAGGAACAAAGACTTGGTGCTGGACATCTGTGAAACATACATTGAAGCTCAGTCTCTCATTCCAGTGGGGTACCAACCACTTAATAGAAGGAGACTGTAACTTAAGTAATAGTTTTGTTGCTCGAGATATATTGATGTACCTTTCAGAGCTTCTAACATAATTGCAGGGAATAGCTAGAGCCTTAAAGAGTGAACTCATTTGTGAAAAATGTCTAATAGTGAAGCTAATGAAAATCTTTGCCTTAAAATTTAAAAATACACTTTTTTCTTTAAAGTTACAAATGTATGTTATTATTAATGTAATTGGAAAATACAGATATGTGATAGGATTTTCCTTTACCTAAATTGTTATTTATATCTAGAGCAGGGGACCCCAAACTCCAGAGCCGCAGATTGGTATGAGTCAGCTAGGAACCCGGCCACACAGCAGGAGGTGAGCTGCAGGCATTCTTACAGGAGCCTGGGCCCTATTGTGAATTGGAGGGATCTAGGTTGCCTGCTCCTTATGAGACTCTAATGTCTGATGTTCCCCCCACCCCCGCCCTGGTGGAAAAATTGTCTTCCAAGAATCTGGTTCCTGATGCCAAAGCCGTTGGGGACCAATGTCTTAGAGTATATTCCTAGATTTTCCTTATATGTATGAGAGGGACTCCTCAAAACTAGAAATTTATAAAAAATTGTGTATTCTTACATGTTTAAACTTCAGTCACCTACAGAGTACGCTCCGTTTGATGAAATACACCTATTGAGATGCTTTTTCCACTGCTCAGCACAGTTTTTTAACTCATCAATTTTGATACCTTTTAGTGCTCCTGCTGTTTTTTGTTTCAGGTCTTCCACATAAGCAAAATGTTTCCCTTTGAGAACTTTTTCCATCTGGGAAACAAAAACAAGTCCCTGGGGGTGGGATCAGGTGAATAGGGAGGGTGGAGTATGGGGGTGATGCTATTTGTCATCCAAAACTGCTGAATACTTGGTGTGGTGTGGGCAGGTTGTGTAAATTACCCACTTATTAAAGGGTCAAACACATTGAAAGAATCTCCAAAAAACTTTTGCTGAAGCCTCTCACAACAACACTAGCTGGGACACTGGTGCCAATGGGTTCCTAGAACAGTTACCTAGTGGGGGAAGACTATACTACAAGGCCCCCTAAAGAGATAATTCCCTGTGTTTAGGGTCCCCTGGTATATATTATAAAAAGGAGCTTGTGCTGTGTGTTTTATATACTTTTTCTCACTTAGTATACTGTTATCTTTTCATGCCAATAAAACATACTTCATAACATTATTTAAAAATTACTACAGATACACTTTTATATGGTTGTATCCTATTTTAGTCATTTTTTGTTTGACAGCTGGGGTTTTCTAATCATCGCGATTATAAACAAAGCTAGAGTGAATGTCCTTGTGTTTAGATTTTTGCACATACCTTTCTTTAGAATACAGTATAGAAAGTAGAATACAGATTTAAAGAGGCACTTTACCACTGCTCCTAAACCAAAAAATGCTGGAATGCCAAACCTAATCTATTACTTAGTTTATTTCTAAACTACATTTCTTCTTCTCAATGTGTTTTGTTTTTTTAAATAGAAGCCTCTCTCAAGTTTTTACATTCCTAATTTTTCTTAGTCTGACTTTTCTTTGTGAAGCCACAAACCTCATTATCCTCTCAGTTACTTTATATGGTTGTTTTATTCTCTAATTTGGGATTCTATTATTTAAAACATTTATATCACTAGTAGATACAAAAACCTAGCTAGAAAAGGAAGAAAAGCATTTCTTAATTGTGAAATACATAAAAATGTATCAAAGACTATGTAAAAATTGTACAGAGTTCAAAGAAGAATAAACTGAGTATTTTAGTTTCCAGCCTTCAGGCTCCCTACGTGCTTTTTCTTTCTTTCTTTCTTTCTTTTTTTTTGGAGTTGGAGTTAGAGTCTCACTCTGTCGCCCAGACTGGAGTGCAGTGGCGGCTCCTGGCCACCGCAGCCTCGACCTGCTGGGCTCCGGCGATCCTTCCGCCTCTGCCTTCTGAGTAGCCGGAATTACAGGCGCGCGCTACCATGCCCGGCTGATTTTTTGATTTTATTGTAGAGATGAGGTCTCACCTGCCCAGGCGGGTCTCGAACCCGCAGGCTCAGGCAGTCCACACACCTCAGCCTCCCAAAGGCGTGGGATTACAGGTTGAGCCACCGAGCCCGGCCTCTTTTTTTTTTTTTTTTTAATTATTGTAGATATGAAGTCCCGTCAAGTTGCCTGGTCTGGTTTCAAACCCATGGCCTCAGGCAATCCGCTCGCTCGGCCTCCCAAAGTACTGGGATTACAGGCTGAGCCACTGAGCCTGGCCCCTATGTGCTTTTTCTTAGATTGCCTCTTTCTCTGTACCCCTTTTCTCTATACCTTATAACCACTGTCTTGAATTTTGTGTGAATTTAATTTTTAAGAAAAGTAATTTTAAAGCTGCACATTTTTAGGGCTTTTGACATATAATGTAGTGTTGTCTTCAGAATGGTTGTGCTGGTTTATACTCCTGCATGCAATGTCCCTGCTCCTAGTGGTATGCGACCTGTACCTATATGGTCTACTATTTGTGTTTTGATTTGCATAGACACCTGAGTTGAGATCCCAGCAGCACCATTTATTAACTAATTGTGTGTCCTTGGACAAGTTACTTAACCTCTCTGTATAATAGTTTATCATCCATAGAATAAGATACTAATAGTACCCATTTTATGGGATTGTTGTGAAGGTTAAGTTAGTTAATATGTTTTACACTAATTAGACCAGCTAATGTATTAAATGAGTTAATGTTTGACATTAGCTTAAAGTAGTACCTGGCACATACTTACATTATTAATGAGGTCACCTATGTTTTTATATGTTCATTGGCCGTTTGTGTTTGGGGAGTAGGAGGGTGACTTGTTCATATCCTTTGTTCATTTTTTCTTTTTTCTATTGGGGATTTTTATCTCATTTATAATGATTTGCAAAGATATTTCTATATCAATGACTGATCTGTATGTCATAACTTTTGCAAATTATGGAAATCATTTTTCCCATTTTGTGTTATATTTTAAGCTTTATTTCATGCATAATTTTAAATTTTATGTTCTCAGAATTATATCTTTCTCTGTATAGTTTTCAATTTTTGCGTTTTGCTTATTGAGTCTAGAATATTAAAAAGTGTTAGTTTTTGTAGAAAATATGAACCTCTCATATATCCAGGAATAACAGGTTTTGTTTTTTTAAAATACTAGCCTCTCTCAAGTTTTTATATTCCTAATTTTTCTTAGTCTGACTTTTCTTTATGAAGCCACAAACCTCATTATCCTCTCAGTTACTTTGTATGGTTGCTTTGAAGCTTTATTCTCTAAGAAACCAAAAATAAACCAAAGAACCTTAAACAGCTTAGATAACAAAAATAGAGACTAGAAGGCTATTAAAGACCCTCAAAGTAGATTTGAAAAGAAGACTATATGTTAATTTTCCCCCTTCTTTCTCTCTTTCTCTCTTTTTTTTTTTCTTTTGAGTTGGAGTCTCACTCTGTCTCCCAGGCTGGAGTGCAGTAGCACACTCACGGCCACCACAGCCTCGACGTGCTGGGCTCAGGTGATCCTTATGCTTCAACCTTCCAAGTAGCTGGAACTACAGGCATGTGCCACCACACCCAGCTAATTTTTTGATTTAGTGTAGACGTAAGGTCTCACCAAGTTGCCCAGGCTGGTCTTGAACCTGTGGGCTCAGGCAATCCTCTCACCTCGACCTCCCAAAGTGCTGGGATTATAATGTGAGTCTCCATACCTGGCCCATTTTTTTAAAAAATTACTTCTATTTTTAATATGTAGGATACAATTCAGTGTAGGTATACAAATGTTCATTATGTGGGTATCCTTGTTGATGAGGTGTGCCCCCCCCCGGCAGTTTCCCACTACTGCCAATCCCTTTCTTATAGTATTATGATAGTTGCTCAAGGTCTGCTTATGAGTGAGAACATATGATACTCAGTTCTTTGTTTCTGTGATAGATCGCTCAGTATTATAGCCTCTAAGTCCCTCCAAGTTGCTGTGAAGTTCATAATTTTGTCCTTTTTTATGGCTGCGTAATATTCCATCGCGTATATGTACCACTTTTTTTTTAATCCACTCTTCTTTCTGTGGGAAGCACAGTTGGTTCCATGTTTTTGCTATTGTAAATAATGCTGCAGTAAACGTGTGTGCAGGTATCTTTTCCATAGAGTGATCTGAGTTCCTCCGGGTATATTCTCAGTAGGAGAATTGTGGGGGTCATATGGGAGGTTGATTTTTAGATCTTTTAGGAATTACCACACTTTTTTCCACAGAGGCTTTACTGGTTTACACACCCACCGACAGTGTATAAGTGTTCCCTTTTTGCCACATCCTCTCTAGCATCTGTTGTTTTTTGAGTTATTGATGAAGGCCATCCTAACTGGAATTATGTGGTATCTCAGTGTGGTTTTAATTTGCATTTCTTTGATGACTACATGCATTTTTTCATGTATCTGTTGGCTGCTCGTATGTCTTCTTTTGAGAAGTATCTATTCATATCTTTTGCCCACTTTGTAATGGGACTTTTCTTTTTTTTTTTTTTCCCGGCACATTTGAGTTCCTTGTAGATCTTAGATGTTAGGCCTTTGTCAGATATACAGTTGGCAAATATTTTTTCCCAGTCTGCGGGCTGTCTCCCTGCTCTCTCAGTGGTTTCTTTGGCTTTACAGAAGCTTGTCAGTTTGATGAGGTCCCACTTGTCTATCTTATCTCTTATGACATGGACACTTGGGGTGTTGATCAGGAATTGATAGCCAGTTCCAATTTCCATAATGGTGTCTCCTGCATTTTCTAAGGTTCTTATAGTTTGAGGTTTTCACGTTTATGTCTTTGATCCATTTAGAGTTAATTTTTGTGTATGGTGATAGGAAGGGGTCTTATTTTAATCTTCTGCATGTGGTCAGCCAGTTTTCTCCACACCATTTACTGAACAGGTTCTCCTTTCCCCGGTGATTGGTGGTGGAGGCTTTGTCGAAGATGAGTTGGCTGAGAAATTGAGGTTTTGCCTCAGGGATCTGTATCCTGTTCCATTGGCCTATGTGCCTGTTCTTGTACCAATACCAGGCTGTTTTGATTATTGTAGCTTTATAATAAAGCTTAATGTCTGGGAAATGTGATGCTGCCTGCTTTTTTTTTTGCTGAGGACTGTTTGACTATTCGTGGCCATTTATGTTTTCATATGAATTCCTGTATTGTTGTTTACAGATCTGGTAAGAATGCTGCTGATAATTTAATGGGTATGGCGTTAAATCTGTAGATTGCCTCAGATGGGATGGACATCTTAACAATGTTGATTCTTCCAATCCGTGAGCATGGAATGTTTTTCTATTTGTTTATGTCATCTTTGATTTCTTTGAGCAGTGCTTTGTAGTTTTCATTGTAAACGTCTTTGATTTCTCTGGTTAGGAAGATGCCAAGGTATTTCATTTTTTGTGTGGCTGTTGTGAATGGGATTAAGCTTTTTATTTGAATTTGTTTGTTTATTGTTGGTTATAGGAATGCAACTGATTTTTGCACATTTATTTTAACCCAGAGACTTTGCCAAAGTCCTTTACCAGTGCAAGGAGGTTTTTGACGGATTCTCTTGGGGTTTCGAGGTATAAAATCATGTCGTCTACAAAGAGGGATAACTTAACTTCCTGTTTTCCTATTTGGATACTCCTGATTTCCTTCTCTTGTCTGATTGCTCTATCTAGGACTTCCAATACTATGTTGAACAGACGGGGTGAGAGTGGACATTCTTGTCTTGTTCCGGTTTTCATGGGGAATGCTTCCAATTTCTGTCTGTTTAGCAGTATATTGGCTGTGTGTTTCTTGTAGATGGCTCTTACTGTTTTGAGGTATGTTCCATCTATGCCTAGATACTCGAGAGTTTTTATCAAGAAGGGGTGCTGGATTTTATCAAAAGCTTTTTCTGTGTCTAATGATACAGTTATGTGGTTTTTGCCTTTACATCTGTTGATGTATTTAATTATGTTTATGGTCTTAAAAATGTTTAGCAGTATATTGGCTGTGTGTTTCTTGTAGATGGCTCTTACTGTTTTGAGGTATGTTCCATCTATGCCTAGATGCTCGAGAGTTTTTATCAAGAAGGGGTGCTGGATTTTATCAAAAGCTTTTTCTGTGTCTAATGATACAATCATGTGGTTTTTGCCTTTACATCTGTTGATGTATTTAATTATATTTATGGTCTTACAAATGTTGAACTAGCCCTACATCCCCGGAGATGAAGCCTACTTGGTCATGGTGGATGATTTTTTAGATGTGCTGTTGGATCCAGTTTGCTAGAATCTTGTTGAGAAGTTTAGCATCTGTATTCATTAAGGATATTGACCTGTAGTTCTCTTTCTTTCTTGGATCTTTACTTGGTTTGGGTATCAATGTGATGTTAGCTTTATAAAAAATGATTTGGTGGGGAAAGTTCCATCCTTCTCGACTGCCTGGAATACTTTCATTAGGATGGGTATCAGTTCCTCCTTCTATGTTTTGTAGAATTCTGCTGGAAAGCCATCTGGTCCAGGGCTTTTTGTTGTTGTTGTTGGTAGTTTTCTTATGGCATAGTCTATTTCCTGGGTTGTTATTGGTTTATTTAAGGTCTCAGTTTCTTCTTGTTTCAACCTGGGGAGGTTTTGTGATGTGAGAAAGTTCTCCATTTCCTTTAGGTTTTCGAGTTTGTTTCCATACAGGTGTACATAGTAAGCTCAGATAATTTTCTGTATTTCTTTGGGTCAGTTTGTGGCTTCATCTTTTCCATTTCTAATCAGAAATCTTTATTTGGGCTTTTTCTTGGTCAGTCTAGCTAGCAGTCCATCAATCTTGTTTATCCTTTCAAAGAACCAGCTTTTGGTTTCATTGATTTTTTTTTTTGGTATATTTTTGTCTTCTGTGCCCCAAATTTGGGCTTTTATTTTGGTGATCTGGATTCTTCTGCTGAAGTTAGGGTTTTGGTGGTCTTGCTTTTCCAGCTTCCTTAGGTGATTTGTTAGGCTATTAGCTTGTGATCTTTCCATTTTCTTCATAAGTGTTCATAGAGATATCAATTCCCCTCTTAATACTGCTTTTATGGCATCGCAGAGATTTTGGTAAGATGTTTCTGCATTTTCATTTGTTTCCATTTTAATCTCTGTTTTGATTTCTATTTTGATGCAGGAGTTGTTTAACATCATGATGTTTAGTGTCCATGTCTTTATCTCTTCCTTCTTTCTTAAGGTTTTTATTCACCCAATTGGTATTTTGTAAACAGCAGAGCCACCTGATTTCTCCCATCCTTTTTCCCTTTTTCTCTTCTTGTCTCTCTTCCCCTTCCCATCCTCTCTCCCCTTTCTTCCCTTCCTTTTCTTCCTAATTCTCTTGTTTGGTTGTACTGTATTTTAGTCATTGCCTATTGTTTGACAACTGGGTTATTTCCAACTTTTGATGCATCTTTAGTTCTAAAACTGTTAGTTTAGACTTATAGATCATACTTTCAATACTTATTTGCAGGCATATTTAATATGTGTTTGTAATGATCTGAGGAGAAAGGGCATTTTTGTTTTTAAGTTACCATTGATGGATTTAATTTGAAGAGCATTAATGTGTTGATTAAGAAATGAAATACCGTGTCAAACTGTCTATTGCTTTTTTGTCATTAAGTAGCAATTTGAATTGCTTTATTCATTCTACTTGTAATTTATTGGGATTATTAAGTCTATAAGTTGATAATCTTAAATTTCTTCAAAATTTTAGCCATTACTTTTTAACTATTGCCTCTGCTCCATTCTCTCTCTGTTCTTCCTCTGGAATTACAGCTGTATGTATATTCAGCCTTCTCACTCTATTATCCTTTTAACCTCCCTTTTTTCATTTTTCCTGTCTTGTCCCGCTGGGCTGCTTGTGATTGATTTCTTCAGGTCTTTTCTCCAGTTCACTAGCTTTTTCTTTAGCTATCAAATCATCTGAACTTTTAATTTCATTTATTATATCTTTCACTTCGGAAGTTCTGTTAGTTTTTTTAGCTTTACTGAGAGACACTTGACATGTGGTAAACTGCATGTATTTAAAGTCTACAATTTCATGAGTTTTGACATATTTATATTCCCATGAAACTACCACCACAATCAAGATAATGAACATACTCATTATCCTCCAAAATTTCCTTGTGTTCCTTTTTAACTCACCTTTCCCTCTTTGCCCTCTTCCTCTAGGATTTGCTTCTTTATAGTTACATATTAGTTTGCATTTCCTAGACTTATACATAGTCAAACAGTATGTAGTATTTTGCTAGCTTCTTTCATTCAGTGTATTATTTTGAGATTCATACATGTTGTTGCAGAAGACTTAGTTTGTTCTTTTTATTAGTGAGTAGTGTTCCATTGTATGGCTATCTCACAATTAGTTTTTTCATTCACCTGTTAATGAATATTTGGGTTGTTACCAGTTTTTGCCTATTGCAAATAAAACAGCATGAGCATTCTTGTATAAGTCTTTGTGTGGACATATGTTTTCATTTTTCTTAGGTAAATAACTAGGTATGGAAGGGCTGTGTTGTATGGTAGGTATATGCTTAACATAAGAAACTGGCAAACTGTTTTCTAAGGTGGTTGAACTGTTTTACATTCCTACCAGCAGTGCAGCAGAGTTTCAGTTTCTCCATGTCTTCAATGGAATTATGAAATTATGCTCAATGCTTGGTATGGTCAGTCTTAAATTTAGCTATCCTAGTAGATGTGTTGTGATATCTCATTGTGGTTTTAGTCTGCATTTTCCTGGTGATTAATAATGTTGAGCATCTTCACTTGCTTGTTTGCAATCCATGTATTTTCATACTTGACGTATCTTTTTAAATCTTCCTATAACAAAATTAAGATTGTTTTTCTTCCTATTATTTAATAAGAGTATTTTTAAAAGTTTATTCTGAAGGACAGACATGTGGACTTCACAACAACTTGGATGGATTTAGAATCTATAATATTCAGTGATCTATCATAGAAACAAAGAACAAAGTATCACATGTTTTCACTCATAAGCGGACCCTGAACATTTACCGTAATATTATAAGAAAGGGATTGGCAGTAGTGGGATACTGTGGAGGTGTGGGGGAAGGGCACGGCATCAATAAGTGTGTCTGGTCTCAAACCAGGCGAAGTGGGGACCAAAGGGAGACCCAAACTTTACCCATACAATATACGATGTCCACTTGTATACCTAATCCTGGATTGTATCCAATGTGTTTAAAATAAAAAATAAAAAAATTTTATTCTGAGTTAAGTCCTTTGTGAGGTATATGTTTTTAAAATATTTTCTTCCAGTCTTTGGCTTTTTTTTTTTTTTTAAACAGGATCTTTTGAATAGCAAAAATTTTAATTTGGAGGAAGTTAAATTTATCAACTTTTAAACATCATTTTTGCTTTTTGTTTTCTATTTAATAAATTTTGGCAAAACCAAGGTCACTATGATTTTCTTCTGTTTTGTTCTAGAGGTTTTATAGTTTTATCTTTTTCATGTAAGTGTGATTTTATTTTTAGAGACTTGACATCTACTCATTTAATTTCAGTTATATTTTTCATTTTTATATGTTCTTTTTTTTCCCCCTAAATCTGCTTGGTTATTCTTATAGTTTTTTCCTGAATATTTTTTCAAGTCTGGCCTTTATTTCCTTAACATTGTATTTTACGGTCTGTGTAATAATTCTAGTATCTAAACTCCTTGCAAGTTTATTTCTGCTATTTCTTGTAACTGCTGGTTCTGCTTGTTATGGTGCTTTTTTTTTTTCCTGATCAGTTTTTATTGTACACTCCTTATTTTCTTGGAACTTTATCTGTGGGAATTCATTGAGGCCTGGATCCAGTGAGAGTGACTTCAGAGAAGATTTGCGTTTGCTTCTGCTGGGCTCCCTTAGATACGACCATTTTGGGATCACTTAAATTAAATTCTCGGCTTGAGTTTTTTCTGACCACCCAGGTGGTGTGAATTTAGGCTGCAGACTAGAAAGATGACTTATAATTCCATATTCACTTGGTGATTCCTCCCCGTGACTAGGTTTGAGATAGTCCATTTTCATTATGATCTCCTGGGAGCAGAGAACAGTGAGTTTATTTCTGTTTTACTTTTATACTGATGGTTTAACCTAACTGGGATCCCAGTTTCATATGTATGAGAGTAGGTGGGGGGCTCTTTTGTTAACATGTCTTATGTCTTAGGCAGACCCTGGGTTTTTTTGTCTTGTTTCTCTGGTTCTGTGAAGCTCTGTGAGACCATGAAGCTAGAAAATAACATTCACTTGGTTCAGCAAATGCCCTCAGCTGAAATTCAGCTTCAGAAATCAAGTTTCCCACATATACTCAGTTTTGTTTCAGCTTGATTCTTTCAAATAATTGATACATTTAAGAACATATATCAGCCGGGCTCGGTGGCTCAGTCTGTAATCCAGTGCCTTTGGGAGGCTGAGGTGAGTGGATTGCCTGAGCCCGCGGGTTCGAGACCCGCCTGGGCAGTGAGACCTCATCTCTACAATAAATAAAAAAAAAAAAAACTCAGCCGGGTGTGGTAGCGCATGCCTGTAATTCTGGCTACTCGGAAGGCTGAGGCGGAAGGATCGCTGGAGCCCAGCAGGCGAGGCTATGGTGGCCGGAAGCGGCCACTGCACTCCAGTCTGGGCGACCGAGTGAGACTCCAACTCAAAAAAAAAAAAGAACATATATCTAGGACTTTCAGCCTTTTTCAGTAGAGGGTGAATCTAGACACTTAATATGTTATATAGGTTTTCTATTTTAAATTTCCTTTAAATATAAAGTTTGACATTTTCCGACACTGAAGACATATGCCAAAAGAGAAAAATAGAAAATGATCATTTTTAAGCATCTCAATGTATACTTCTGAGTTAAGGATTTTTTATTCACGTGTGTCATCAGGATATGAGTGCCTGTTGAAACATGTACATGATGTAGGCTTTGTCTTCTGGCATTTTAATTTTTTTTTTTTTTTTGAGTTGAAGTCTCACTCTGTTGCCCAGGCTGGAGTGCAGTGGCACACTCATGGCCACCCCAGTGTTGACCTGCTGGGCTCCAGTGATCGTTCCACCTCAGCCTTCCAAGTAGCCAGAACTACAGATGTGCACTACCACGTCCAGCTAATTTTAGATTTATTGTAGAGATGAGGTCTTGCCAAGTTGCCCGGGCTGGTCTCTAACCCGTGGGCTCAGGCAATCCTCTTGCCTCAGCCTCATAAGGTGCTGGGGTTACAGGCTTGAGCCACTGTGCCTGGCCTGTTTTTTATTTTATAGGTATGCTCAAAAGAGAGTTTGAAAAATTCTGAAAAATACAAAGAGAACAATATCAATTATTTGTAATTTCACTGCTCAGAGAATTGTTAATATTTTAATATATTTTCTTCTATTTACTTATGCATTTATTCATTGAACAAGTATTTGTCACATGTAAATGTCAAATTGAATGACATAGGCTCAATAAGGTGCAAAAAGAGAACAATTTTTTCTTTACTCCTCCACTCTTTAGTCAACTCAGGTATAGATGAGTTGAAATAATGGACAGGTCTTATAACTTTTTCACACCCTCTGAGTCATTAGAACAGTCTCATTTCAGCAATTAAAATATCTTCTCTAAGACAGTAGTCAGAGCTCCAAACTGGACTTAAGTTCAATTCAACATCAGCCTCTTTCACTCTGAGAAATACTACTTCATTGTAGGGGTTTGCAGGCAGCACTCTTAGTGTCCTCTCTTTTCCTCTGTGTTGTTGTTCTCCTCTTCCCTAACTCATTAACTGAACGTTCTGATTCCTCCACGGTGAATAGGGAAAAGGTGCACAGTCTTAGGAATTGAGAACAGTTACAGTCTGGGAATAAGGCCCTCTGGGTGACCCAAATACAGTTGCTGATTCTTTCTTTCATGGAGTGTTTTGAAGAATTTTTTAAAATTTGTTTTTGTTTTCTGACATTTCCCCTAGTAGAAAGCTGTGACGTGACAGATATCTTCTTTGACGACGGGTTATGGCTTTCCTTCTCGAGTCCTGGCTTCAGATGGCAGCTCTTGTCTAGGCCACTTAGCTACTTCCTCTTGGAGGGAGTCCCTTGAGAGCCTATACACTTCCTCCTGCATGTCCAATTGGTTATGCCTGCTTGCCTACTCTCTAAGGGGAGTCAACAATTCATCCCCAGCACAGCTGCCTCCCTTTGAAATTCTCTCTTATATGTGTGTGCCTGCATCTATTCTTTCTTTTCTATCCCTTCCTCCCCCTTGTACTTTCTTTTTTGTGCCCTCAGAGATAGCTCCTGCTTTTCATTTCTCGAAAGCATGTTTAGCTCCCCATTCTCCACGGAGCGTAGTGTATGTGAAGCCCACGCAGTGGTCCCAGTGAAGCCCCATTTGGCATTCGATGGATAGGATACCCTTCCCCATGAAATGCTGGGCAAGCAGGAGAAATGTCACAGCATTCCAATCATCTTCCTAAAGAAATGTTCTCTCTTAACTCTTTAACTTCTGTCCCTCCTTTCAAACACCTTTGATACTTTAACTAGAACAGCAACATCCCATTCCTTGTGCTTTCATACAACCAGCAAAGTGCCCCGAGCACTGAAATTGTGTACTGTGCACTGGGAATAAGAGCAGTGAATAAGACAGACAGAACCCTTGTTCTCTTGAAGCTTGCATTCCAATGGGGAAAATATATAAAAAGATAAATTTGCATGTGTTTATATATACTGTGCTATGTCAATTAGTGATAATCTATATAGAAAATTAAAGACAAGGAGATAGAGAGTGGCAAGAAGAAAAAATTTTGGATAGATAGAGATATAACAAGTATTATCTCTGAGTTATAGAAATTTTGTGTGGTATGGTACCTGAGATACATTGTAAGGAAGCCATCATGCCGAAGTGTGATGAATTCATGTCCTCCTTTGTATTATTCAGATTTATATCTTCATTATCCTCACTTTTCTGTGGCATATTAGCTCTCTAGAGCCATGTTTTTCAAATTGTAGGTCGTAACCTATTGGTGAACGGTGAAGTCAATTTAGTGGATCCCAACTGGCATTTTAAAAAATTAAATAGAAAAGAACAGAAAATAGGATGGATTTCATGTAGTAGGCTAGATATTGTCTCTTGACTATGGTTACATATATGTATTGTGTACTGGGTTGTGATATAAAGTGTATTTCTTATTGTTGATGATAATCAGAAAAGTTTGAGAAGCTGGCTGGGTGTGGTAGCTCATGCCTGTAATGCCAGCTTTGAGAGGCTGAGATTGGAGAATCCCTTGGAGCCAGGAGTTTGGGGCTAGCCTGGGCAATGTAATGAGAGCTCCCATCTCTACAAAAAGTTAAAAAAAAAGGTTAGCCAGCCATGGAGGCATGCGCTTGTAGTCCCAGCTACTCAGGAGGCTGAAGTGGGAGAATCATTTGAGCCCAGGAGGTCAAGGACAAATAAACTATGATCATAGAACCACTCCACTCCAGCCTGGGTGGACAGAGCGAGGAGAGTCATGGATCTTTTAAAAATAGTTCTGGAAGACCAAAGTTTAAGGCCTGAATCCCTCCATTACCTGCATCTCAAGTACAGTATATAAAAGTTTTTTAATGATTATCTTTGGGAGAGAAAGTTAGAAAAGGGATATCTTACTTGCAGATAATGTCACAATTCTAATCAGTGGATAAGAGAGTGGAATTGTTCAACTACTTTTTTGATTTGTGAGATAGGATGATTTGGGGACTAAAAAGATAGAATAAGTATCAAAAGAAAACTGGAATGTAATTAAAATAAGATGATATTAAGAAAGGCTCTGTTTCTCATTTTATCTTCTGTACAGAGTTGAAAGTTTCTGGAGTTTTGAGTGGACTTGGGCATAAAACTTTGATACCAATATTGGTAATTGTTGAGAAATTGTGGAAGTTGGAGATGGACAGATGATACTTTGATGTTCCAAAGGGGAAATAAAATGAGTTATGCAAATGACTGTGATCTTGATTAGACAAGATTACTATTAAATAAAAAGATGGTTTATGAGCACTTAGGAAAGAGTGCTAGAACAATAACCACTGGAAATCAGCATGCATTTCTTATAAAACAAGCATTTTGGTCTTAGCCTGTTTCATTTTCTGTTAAGAAAACTAGACTGGTATATATAGATCCAACTGTGCTGAATCTCAGCACAGCTTTTGATAATCTCTTGATACCCTTATGGACAAACTAGTGATTTGGTTATATGGTTTCCAAAAATATGTTGATCAGCTAACGGATTGATGTCTGGTGTAAGGTCTCTAGTGGCATGTCACAGATACCATATTAGGTAAGCATTTAATTTAGTCAAAGTTTAGAGCTGTGCTTTTCAAATTTGTGAACATCGAGACATATTAGAATCAAGATCAGAAAAGCTTGGTAAAGACTTGTTTTTGGACCTAATTTTTAACAATACAAACTTTAGCAGAGATAAATGAGTTTTGTGATATTAGTGAAAATTTTGGGTAGAGATTTTTCGATGATTTCTAGGATTCTTTGTGTTTATTCTATTAAAATAGCATGCAGCATGCAGCAGGTCTCCCTTGTCCTGAACCACCTGGATCTTTTTCTTTTGCATTGGTTTAAAGAGATTTTCCAACAAGTCAATAAGCTTAGCTATACAACTTAAGATCTGTCTATAGCTATGTGAAGCTCATAATGTTATGAAGTTAATACTGTTTCATGTGGAGGAAAAGTTGTGGTTGCTGTTATTAATTTCTCAGCAGTGCAGTACTTTTTCTGTTTTACATGTGGAATGTGAAATCAAGATTTTTATATTTAAATATCCTGTCTCTTCCATGTTCAATTGCCTAGTAATGACGAAAACCATAAATAGTCTTGGAAATTGAGACAGCCTAAATTGCTTTCTGGATATTAAAACTAATATCCAGATTATCATACTTAATGACAAATTAAAGTGCTATGGTATTTAAATTTCTCATTCTTTCTACAATGATGGCTTGAGAAGATGACATTCTAGAATTTTGTTGCCTTTCGTCTATTGATTTGTCTCTCCGTTTCTGTGACTATTATGAACACTGGACTCTTGTTTATAAGGTTCCCTTTTTGGAATGTTTGTGATATTAAATAAATTTCAAAATAAAAGTATGTTTTACAGTCAGTAATAGTTCGTATTCATTTTGGTGAATGTCTTTAAAAATACATACTTAAATAGACCCTTTCAGTGAAGTATGTTGGGAAAGGAGGCATAAGGAATGAATAATTGGAGTATGTGTGTGTTTGGTTTTTAAAAAACTGTTTGGATTTAAATTCAGTTTGACAGTTTTTGATCAAAATAAAATGTTTTACCGGTTTTGTAGCCCATGTGTTTTTCTGTCTCTAAGTCCATTTTAAATATCTGTAGGAGTTACTCCACCCTTAGCTGTAGCCCCTCTTGCAGATCTTTGTTTATTGACTTAGATTAGAACTGGCCTAAAGCCCAGGGATGGTCATTTCTTGTCTTAAGGTTTTTGGTTACAAATCTGCTTTTGTTGCCCGATCCAATAAAGATTCTTGATTGTTTTTGTTAGTTTTATTATAACTTCTTGCCAAAGATACAGTGTATTATAACCAAAACAGATGTTCTGTTTAGACAAGTATATTTGCTCTAACAGAACCTAAAATGTAAATTAAACAACATGTTCAGCATTAATGTAACAATTGATGAACTTGGGGATTTTATGAGTGTTTTTGATAACCTTTAGAAATGGAGGAAACAATGCCTTATTTTGACCAATTGTTTTACATTTTTCTCTCTCTCTGATATCTGTTTGTGCATGTACAGTTTTATAGTCCTAGATACTCCTCCAAACTGACATTTCACTGTGATTTTGAAAATAGAGTAGAGTTAATCAATTTCATATAAACACAATTTTGTTATTTCTTAAAGTACATAATTAGATCAACAGTGTATTCTGTCATAGAGACTTCAGTTGAATAGAAAATAATAGTTTTTAAGACTTTAGTGCTTGTAAATAGATAGGTAATTATACACAGACTTTTCCGTTCATGGTGTTCTCGGTGAAGTTAGGAGTCATTTTACAAGGGGGTAGCATCTATCTTTTGGGATTTTTAGTAATCGTCTCTGTGATTACGGGCCCAGTACAGTCTTGATTTATACTGACTTCTATGTTATGGTGAACACAGATTTACAGTGAATATAAGACAAATGTATTTATGTTAAGTAATTTTAGTTCTATTTTTTCACCATCATTCCTAAAGTAAATTAGATATGTAAGAGATAAGATTGCATTATCAGTGATTCCTAATGGAACCATTTTTACTTTGCAATTGTTAACTCTTTGGCCTGTTCTGATTCATATTTCCTTCCTTTCTTTGGCATTAAGAATGTATTTAATTGCTTATTGAAGAATCTTTTAAGTTTTTTCTTGTTTCAACAGTCTGTGTTATGCAGAATTACTGTGGTTCTCTCTCTCATTTCCATTGCATTAGGTGAGCTCACAATGCTGGAATCTTTTGTTGAGATCCTTTGTTTAGGTCTTGGAGATTCAGGGGCCAGAAATGGATGTTTGAAAATAGTAGTTTTTGAATCACCTTACTTGAGTTTTATATGTTTTTTGGCGGTGGGGAGAGGCTTTTGATTCTGATGTATTTTTTGTGGCTAAATCTTTGTATTATGCTTTCCTAACTTATTGAAATACGACTTTTAAGTTCCCCACATCCGTACATTTCTAAGGTTACGCCCAGCTTAATTCCCATCACTTTTCCGCTTCATAGCACTTGCATTTTGAAGGAACCCTAACATTTGGGTTCACATTATGATAATTAGGTTTCAGGGGCATGGAGGATTAAAGATGTCTCAGGTCTAGTTGCAGAATAAAGTTCAGAAGCGCTTTTAAAACTTGCCTGATTGGTGGGTAGAGGTGCTTTTATTTATTCACTACTCATGCAGCATTAATCCCTATTTCATCAGGTACCTACAGTGCTGTAATTCTAGACATGACCTTGGGTCTTGATTTACTTCAGCTCCGTTTTCTTTATTAATGTGCCATGAAAGAGGTACATGAAAGATAGCCAACATCAAAGCACCTTTTAAAGTAAAATGGTTGATAGGAATTCCCTGGTATTTAACACTGTCTGTCAAATGTTTCAGCTGGTTTGCATCCTTTTACAAGCTTTTGCTTGCTGCACTAAAATAAATTTAAAGCAGTTGTTTTAAGTCTTGAGGGGGCGTGGTAGTGATGGTGGTAATGGTGGTGATGGTGGTGGTGGTGGTGGCGGCAGTGGCAAGGCAGAAGTTAGCCAGAAAAGAGAGTAAGTGAAAAGTTAAGGAGATATTCTTTTTCAACTGTGCCCCTCCCAAGACTGTTTTTGTGTTTTTCTTGGGGTTGGGGATTCTTTAGTCTAATGCAGTGCTTATTATTAGAAGGTTATCAGAAGATTGAAGGGGGTAGCCAAAGAAAATTTATCAAACCTTTGTGAAAGAAAGAATAAAAGGCAATGTCAGTGTTTTATGCAGAGATTGTTTAGCTAGTTTAACTTCACAGCCTGTCTATTCTTTACTGAGCCATATGAGGAAAAGCTGTTAAACACAGTAATGTGGGAAACTGAGTCTGAAGAAAGAACAAAGGAAACAGGACTCAGAGAAGGCTTGCCATATGTATTGTGTAATATTTATTTTCCTGTAAACACATGTTTTAGAGGCTGTTGTCTTTGTTCTATGCTGAATATATGGGGATAGAACTTCTTGTAGCTAAGTTTTGAAACTCTTATTCCTTCTTTGTTTCAAAAATTTAGTTGGCTATTTCTCCCTACTAAAGAAAAAATATTTAAAAGTTTGTTTGTTTGTTTTTTAGAAAAATCACCAGTGTTGTCTATGGATCTACTCCTATCAACTTTATCCTAAAAACTTTTTAAATCGAATAGTGAAAAATAAAAATTATGAAATGTTTTAGTAAATGAAATGTACTCACCTCCAAATTTATACTTTATTTTCAACTTCCTAACATAACCTTGACTGGTAGAGGTCTTAAAAAAATCTATTGTAATAAAAGCCTCTTTGTAAATAGTATTTGCTTAACTAACTTTTTATTTCTAAATGGTGACTGTGAAAACAAATTTCAGTCCAGACTTGGAGTTGGTGATTTGTTGAACTAAAGACTTTGGTCTGTAAAAAGTATATGAAACCCAAACTGCAACCGACACAGAGGAGTTTGGTAATGATCTTTTCTTTTCAAGCAAAGTATATATTGAGACAGACTGTAACTGTCAGTATAAAATGAACTACAGAGGTCTCTTTTGGGACTTCATGAGGGGAGATGTCCTAGTATATGTGTAGAAGGAGCAGTGTATGCAATGTATTTGGCATTTGAATCTGTGTTTAAGGAAGATTGGTGGGAGAAGTACATCTTGCCCATTTGTTTTTGTTTGCTTTGTTTTTGTTTTTGAGATGAGACTTCTCTGTATTACCCAGACTGGTCTTGACCTTTTGGGCTTAAGCAATCCTCCTGCCTCAGCCTTTCAAGTAGCTAGGATTTCAGGTGCCTGCCACCATGCCCAGCTCGCCTGTTTGTTGATAATAGGCAAAGTAAAACTTCTTAATGTTGTTGCCATAGACCATAGATGGCTCACCTCTTATATTTGGAAGAGTGACCTCTGGGGTCAAGAAAGATGGCTACTAGGAAGTAGGTAGTAGAATAAAGGCTGGAAGACCTGTATATCTTTCTCTTCATACTACATTTCCCATCAGCCTCTACTCACCTCCCCTTCACAGTTAATAGCATATCCTTTCACATATAGGATGTGTCCCTTTAATAATTTGATATGACCCATCATAGTCATAGAGAATTGGAAGATGGTGAAGCATGATACTGTCCAAAAAGTCAAGATCTCATTTTGTAAGCATTTTAATTTTCCTGAGGCAGAGAGTTGTGGAGTCCTTTGGTTGACTTGTGACTCATGCTTTTTGTTTTTTAAAAATATTATGAGTTTTTGTGTATCTTACCTAATTTAGGGTCAGCAGAGTTATAGCACATGAATTGGCCCTAGAGTTATATATGTTATAATTCAAACATATTAATTATAAGTTATTCTAAAGTTTGATTAATAATAGCCCACATAACTAAGTATTGTTAAGACATAGTTATTACTTAGTGATAAGCAAATTAAGCTTAGATGATTCATCAGGTTAGCAGCTGGTAGGTATATTTTTGACTGATTCTTATGTTTACTGAATTATTCCATTTACGTAAAATTCCTACTATTCAAAGCATTTTAAGTTTTCCGTTACATAATTATTTTCATGAAAATAGGACTACCAGGGGTCATAAGAAGTTTAATAGACCACTGTCCTAGTTCCAGGTTTGAATTTAGGTAGTTTCATTGTTTAAACCATGCACTGCCATCATGGGCATTGTATTCTGCTTCTTATTTTAGGCTAAGCTCAGCAATATATTTGAAGTGTTTCTGGCTCAGAATTCAGTATCTCCAAGACTTTGAGGGTTATAGATGTGAAGAAGCCTCAGTATTGTTTTCAATAAGGAGACATGATTTGAGGAAGTACATTTTTTTATTTTGTTGTTGTTTTGTTTGAATCAGGATCTTACTCTGTCACCCAGGCTGGAGTGCAGCAGTCCCACCCTCCTGGACTCAAGCCATCCTTCCACCTTAGCATCCTGGGTAGCTGGGACTACAGGTGTGTGCCACCATGCCCGACTAATTTATTTTTATTTTTATTTTTGTAGAGACGAGGTCTTGCTGTGTTGTTCAGGCTGTCTTGAACTCTTAGGCTCAAGCGGTCTGCCCACCTTGGCCTCCCAAAGTGCTGGGATTATATGCATGAGCCACTGTGCCCTGCAAGGAAGTCCATTTTTATTCAGACTTTATGTACTAATTTCTAGGGTTCATGATTTCCTTCTCTTCAAGGTCCTAGACTTAGTTTAAATTAAAATTTACTGTTTATACAAGAAGAACCCAGATATGTATTTTCTTTCTTATTTCTTCTACTGTTTTGGGAGAATCTCAACCCATTTGGGAGGTTCTGTATTTGGTTCTAAATAGGAAATTCTACTTTTAAATGGTTTAGGCTTTGATGACAAAAGTAATAATTAAAACTTCTACCATGAAAGTAGTATTTTTTCTGTTTTAATAAATTCTTTGTTGGTGTAGAAAGACTGGAAGGATGTACTTTAATGATAAGCTTTACATTTTCAGATTTGAGACTTGATGTTTTTCTCACTCAAAGTTTTTGGCAGGGAGGTAGGAGAAGTAGATAAAGCAGACCTGAGAATACCTCAGAAACATGATGGGCCTTTGTAGTATCTTAGATCTTTCAGGTTTGATTTGCTTCTGGTCTTCTTCATTTTCTTACTGCTTTTTCCCCATCTTCCTTCTGACTACTTTTTCTTAGTGAGAAGTGACAGGTTTGTGCTGAGTGGAAAAATGTAAAGTGTATCTGTCTTGTTGAATTTAATATCTTGGAGGAAATTTGTCTCTAAAATCTAGTGTATGCACAGCATCCTTTTTTGGCATTAGATAGAAGTGAAGTATTTTGTTTAAATTCCCCTCTACAGTTAAGCCTGAGATCATACAGGCTGAGTATTGCAACTCTTTTCATTTTCACTAATACATTCAGGAATATTCTGGTTACATGGGATAATTGTCTTTATTTACTCATTTATTCTACACATATTTATTGAATAGCTTGGGCTGCACAGTGCCAGGTGGAGTCAAAGATTCATGAAACCATATCCAGTGACCATTTTGTATATTGAATCCAGCAGCCGCTTATCTGAACTCCTTTTCAGTTTCATGTACTGATGTTTCTTCCAAACCCTCTGATAGTTTTCCTTCTAATTCTTTTAGCATTCTTTCTATACATTCTTGTACCTCTTCCTTGCTCGTAAACCTAGAGCTCAAAATATTTTCCTCATCCCTTTTGCTCCTTGATAATCTCGGGCTTCATCTTTTCATATGTGTGGGTTCTAAGTCTACATGGCTAGTTTCAAGTTCTTGCTAGAGACCTGAACTCAAATTAAATGGCTTTTGCTAGTCTCTAGAGTATCTTCCTGGTACTTCAGCTTCAATCACATTTAACTCCTTGTTTTGGCACCCAAAACTATTTTTTTTAATGTGTGTGTGTGTGTGTGTGTGTGTGTGTGTGTGTGTGTGTGTGTGTGTGTGTGTGTTCTTTTATTAGCCCTTTCCTTTGTTGATGGGCCAATAATTCTCTTGGGCAAAAAATTTGTAATCTTTGATTTCTCCTTCTGTCATATACCCCATTCAAACTACCATAAAGTCCTATCTGTTCTATTTCTGAAATGTTTCTTCCGTTCAGTGTTTCCTGTTTGCTATTTTTCTTCCTTTGAGATGTTACGGCTTTATGAGCTGGCCTCAACCTACTTTTCTAGTATAATCTCTTGATACTCACTTCTAAACCTAAGACATGGTGTTCATCATTCAAGCATTCATAGTCTGAGTCTCCATATGTATCTTTCTGTTAAGCTATTGATACCGTTAATTAAGGCCTGTGCTGCGAAACTGGGCCACACAGCAGGAGGTGAGTAGCAGGAAAGCAAGCAAAGCTTCATCTGTATTTACAACCACTCTCCATCACTCGCTTTACTGCCTGAGCTCTGTCCTCTCTCAGATCAGCAGTGACATTAGATTCTTATAGGAGCATGAACCCTATTGTGAACTGTACATTCGAAGGATCTAGATTGCATGCTTTTTGTGAGAATCTAATGCCTGATGATCTGAGGTGGAGCTGAGGCAAGGCAGTGATGCTAGTGCTGGGGAGTGGCTGCAAATACAGATTAACATTAGCAGTGAGGTTTGACTGCATATCCACGCCTCTTCCCCCTCCCCCAGGTCCATGGAAAAATTGTCTTCCCCAAAACCTGTCCCTGATGCCAAAAAAGTTAGGGATCGCTGCTTTAAGGAACCATACAATTAAAAGTTACATGTGTAAAATCAATAGTTTATTTATTAGAATTTGTTCAGAATTACAATTGCATCCTATAGTTTATTAAATATAAACTAAAATTCGTTTTCAACATTTTGTTTTATTATTCAAGATAGCCTTGTTTAAATCCCCACCTGAAATGCTCCTGTTATTTACAGTGAAATTTTGCTTCCTGTTTTCAATTCATTTAAATAGTCTTTCTCTTCATACCAAGTATTCTCAGATACCAATAATTCCTATATGCAAGATAAATTGGAATATTTGCTCTTTGAACACATGTGGGGATTTTTCCTGCCTTTTTTGAGGCCATGAGCAAAGACTGTGGAGTCAGGTTCAAATGACAGCTTCATCCTCTACTCCCATGGCAACTGTACTTAAGTTACTTAATCTTTCTGTGTCTCTTCATCTCTAAAGTGGGGATAAAAACAGTATCTACTTTGTAGGGGTTTTTTTTAAGATTAAATTGAGTAATATATTTTAAAAACTTAGAATAGTGCTTGGCACATAGTATATAATCAATAAATGTTAGCTGCTATTATTTGTTTTTCAACTACTAAATATATGACTAATATTAATTATTACTCTTACTATTTTCTTCCTTTCCTCATACCCTTTCCTCATTCTCTGCTTATCAAAATCTTACCTAACCTTCAGAGGCCGTCTCATACCAAATTGTCGATGAAATTCTCTTAGTTGTTTCAGGTTGAATTAACCTTGTTGTTGTATGTGTTCCCCTCAAACTTGCTGTGTACTGTTATTAATCCTTAACATATAGCCTCCTTTATACTATGCCAATTTGTGTAACTTGTTATTTGGAAAATCGTTTATGACTGGAGGAGGGTCATTGTTTTTAATCTTTTTAGAAGAGGAATGCTTAGTTCATTGCTTTGCCCATGTTGGCACTCAGAAGTTTGAGTTGATTTAAAACTAACTACCTGCCCCCAACCTGTACATAATATATGTGGAGTGTGTCGTGTGTGTGTATTATATATATAATACACACATACACACGTTATGTTTATATATAGGACCTATCTGTGAATAAGGCACATAAAGGCTATGGAGGATATAAAAAATAAAAGATATGCTTTTTAGATGAAAGCTACATATTTTAAAACATTTTTAAAAACCATAGAAACAACTTAAACAAAACAATTAAATGAACTGTTTCTCCACTGCTCAGCTTAAGACATATAACATTGTCAGTACTGTTGAAGCCCCATCTGTCCCTTCTTCACAGTTCGCTTTTTCCCCACCAGAGTTTCCTCTCCTGAGTTTTATGTTAATAATTCCTTTGTTATTTTATTTTATTTATTTATTTTTTTGAGTTGGAGTCTCACTCTGTCGCCCAGACTGGAGTGCAGTGGCGCCACCGCAGCCTCGACCTGCTGGGCTCTGGCGATCCTTCCGCCCCAGCCTTCCCGGTAGCCGGAATTACAGGCGCGCGCTGCCACGCCCGGCTGATTTTTTTTTTTGATTTATTGTAGAGATGAGGTCTCGCTGCCCAGGCGGGTCTCGAACCCGCGGGCTTAGGCAATCCACTCACCTCAGCCTCCCAAAGGCGTGGGATTACAGGCTGAGCCACCGAGCCGGCTCTTTTGTTATTTTAAATGATGTCTTCTTACATAAATAGAATCCTACTCTTCTGTGAGTTTTTTTCTCAAGATTTTTTTATAGACTCATTTATTTTATATACTTAACTGTTAGTCATTTGTTTTCAATGGTATATCACATGATTATATACTTTTTTATTATAGAGTTGATGGACATTTGAGTTGTTTTTGGAAGTCTTGATTCATTAATTTTGTTTAAATAACAGTTTTATTAAGATATATGCTATGTAATTCAATAACTTCAAGTATATAGTTCAATGATTTTTAGTATGTTAACAGATATGTACAGCTATGACCACAGTCAACTTTAAAACATTTTCATCATCTCAAAAAATAACCGGTACACTTAGCTATCACTCCCTGCTCCCCCATTACCCTCAGGCCTAAACAACAACTAATCTACTATCTCTGTGGATTTCTCTGTTCTGGACATTTTGTATGAATGAAATTATATCATGTGGTCTTTTATACTTGGCTTCTTACCATTAGCATAGTGTGTTCAAGGTTCATCCATGTTGTGGCATGTTCAGAACTTCATTTTTTTTAATGGTTGAATAATATTCTATTGTGTGAATGTGCCACATTTTTGTCCATTCATTAGTTGGTGGACATTGTGTTATTTCTGCTCATTGCTATAATACTGGAATAATACTGCTATAAACATTTACGTACAAGTTTGTGTGGACATATGCATTCATTACTCTTAGGTATATACCTAGGAGTAGAATTACTATGGTAACTCTGTGTTTGTTAGAGGAATTGCAGATTGTTTTCCAAAGTAGTGACACTATTTTACATTTCCATCAACGGTGTTTGTCCACAGCCTGTCACAGTTGCTAACATTTTTATTTTAGATATCTTTGTGGGTGTGAAGTGGCATCTCATGGTTTTGATTTACATTTCCCTGATGATTAATGATGTTGAACACTTTTTCATATGCTTATTGGCCAATTGTATATATTTCTTGGATGTCTATTCAGATCCTTTGATCATTTTTTAATAGAACTTAAATGCATACTAGTGTGTTTTACTGGTGGTTTCAATTCTTTAATTAAATAAAATTTTAAATTGACAGATAAAATTGTGTTATTTATTGTGTGCAACATGATGTTTTGAAGTATATTTACATTCTAGAATGGCTAAATCTGTCGAATTAGCATATGCATTACCCCACATAGTTAAGATTTCTGTAGTGAGAACACTTTACAAGGTAGGACCCCAAAACACCTGTAATGTATTTGTTAAAAAATTGTGTGCTTATTCTTACATGCTTAAACTTCAGTCACCTTCAAAGTACTCTTTGTTTAATGCAGTATACCAGGAATCCCCAATCCCCAGTCTACAGACTAATATCAGTTAGTAACCTGTTATGAACTGGGTTGCACAGCAGGAGGTGAGTGGCAGGCAAGCAAGTGAAGCTTCATCTGTATTTACAGCCACTCCCCATTGCTCGTATTACTGGCTGAGCTCTGCCTTCTGTTAGATCAGCTGTGACATTAGATTCTCATAGGAGCACAAAGCCTAGTATGAACAACACATGCGAGGGATCTAGGTGGCACACTCCTTGTGATAATCTAATGCCTGATGATCTGAGGTGGAGCTGAGGCAAGGCGGTGATGATAGTGCTGGGGAGCAACTGCAAATACAGATTAATATGAGCAGTAAGGCCTGACTGCATATCCTCCCTTCTCTCCCACTGTCTGTGGAAAAATTGTTTTCCACAAAACTTGCCCCTGATGCCAAAAATGTTGGGGACTGCTGAAATACACCTATTGAGATGCTTTTTCCACTACTCAGAACAGATTTTGAACTTGTCGGTTTTGATGCCTTTTAGTGCTTCTGCCATTTTTTGTTTCACCTCTTCCACATTGGTAAACATCTTCCTTTGAGGACTTTTTTCATCCAGGGATTCAAAAAAAAAAAAAGTCGCTTGGGGTGAGATCAGGTGAATAGGTTATGCTGTTTTTGGTCCAAAAAAGCTAAACACTCAGTGTGGTGTGAACAGGTGCATTATCATGGTGGAAGAACCAGTCACCTGTTTGCCATAACTCAGGATGTTTCTTCCACAAGTGGTGACACAACCTTCTCAAAACTTCCAGATAAAATCTTTGGTTGACTGTTTGATCTGGAGGAACAAATTCCATGTATATTACATGAGGCCCGCCCTCCAAAAGATAAATTCACTTTTTGGGGTCCCCCCTTGTATATCCATTCTTAGCATTTTTCAAGAATACAATAGATTGTTATTAACTATAGTCACGTGTTGTACAGTAGATCTCTTAAGCTTATTTCTCCTAACTGAAATTCTTGCTCATATTTTAATTTAGACCATTGATCTTTTCATTTTTGACTTGTAAGAGTCTGTATAGTTAGTTCTGTGTATAAATCCCTTATCCAGATATTTTCTCCCATTCTGTGGCTTGCCTTTTAATATTATTGATGATTACGTTTGAAGTACAGAATTTTCAATTTTGATAAAGTTCAATTTATCGATTTTTTTATTTTGTTGTTCAGGTTTTTGGTGTCATATGTAAGAATCCTTTTCCAAAGCCAAGATTATGAGGACTTACTCCTATGTTTTCTTCTAAGGGTTTAATAGTTTATCTCTTACATTCAGTTCACTGACTGATTTGGGGTTAATTGTTCTATATATTTTGCAGAGTAAGGTTCAACTTTATTTTTTTACATGTGGCTATCCAGTTGTAGCAACATTTGTTGAAAAGGCTGTTCTTTACTCATTGTATAATCTTAACATCCAGTTGAAATCAGTTGACCATAGGTGTGTGTGTTTATTTGTAGGTTCAGCCCTATTTCGTTGTCTGTCTTTATGTAAGTCTGTCTTTATGCAGTGCTACACTATCTTGATTGTTATTGCTTTATAGTAAGTTTTGAAATTGGGAAGTCTGAGTCATCTTTTTTCATTGTTTTGGCTATTCAGCGTCCCTTGCAATTCCATATGAAATTTAGAATCGGCTTATCAATTTCTACAAAGAAGTCAGCTGGAATTCTGATAGCAGTTGCATTGAATGAATAGATCAGTTTGGGGATTATTGCCATTCTAATAATGTTAAGTCTTCTAGTCCATGAACATGTGATGTCTTTCCATTTATTTAGATTTTTCTTTTAGATTAGAAAATATAGTTTATTTAGAAAGTAAATTGGAAAAAGAGAGAGAGAGAGAGATACATCTCCCCAGAGGAAGGGAAGGGGCCAAAACTTAAGAAAACATGACCTGGCTCTATTTAGATTTTTAAAAATTTCTTTCAACAATGTTTTATAGTTTTCAGAGTATAAGTTTTACCTTGATGCCATTATAAATAGAATTATTTTACTTTTTGATTATTTGTTGCAAGTATATAGAAATACGATTAGTTTTTCAATTGATCTTGTATCTTACAGCCTTGCTGAACATGTTTATTAGTTCAAACAGTTTCTTAGTGGGCTTTATTAGGGTTTTCTATATACAAGATAATGTCATCTGTGAATAGAAATAGTTTTAATTTTCCCTTTCCAATCTGGATGTCCTTTATTTCTTTGCTTGTCTAATTGCCTTGGCTGGGACCGCCAATGCAGTATTGAACAGATGTGGCAAGAGCATACATTTTCATCTTGTTCCTATTTTAGGGAAAATAGCCAGTCTTTCATTATTAACTATGATGTTAGCTGTGGGTTTTTCCTGTATGCTTTTTTAGGTTGAGGCAGTTCCCTTCTAATTCTAGTTTGTTGAGTGTTTTTACCAAAAAAGACATTGGCTTTTGTCAAGTGCTTTTTTTGTGTGTCTGTTGATGTATTCATGAGTTTTGTTTTAATTCTGTTTATATATGATGTATGTATTAATTGATTTTTGAATGTTCAACCTACCTTGCATTCTTGGATAAATCTCGCTTTGTGAGGGTGTGTAATTCACTGAATTTGGCTTGCTGGTATTTTGGTGAGAATTTTTGTATCCATTTTCTTTTTGTTTTCTTTTAATTTCTTTTAAAAATATGGAGTACAATTCAGGGTTAGGTATACAAATGTTTATTATACAGGTACCCTTGTTAATGAGATGTGCCCCCCTTCCCCAGGCAGATTACCACTACTGCCAATCCTGTTTCCCCACCCGCCTCCTGGCAGCTTCCCACTACTGCCAGTCATTCTTTTATAGTATTATAATTGTTCAAGGTCCGCTTATGAGTGAGAACATGTGATACTCAGTTCTTTTTTTCTGTGAAAGATCACTCAGTATTATAGACTCTAAGTCCATCCAGGTTGCTGTGAAGTTCATGATTTTGTTCTTCTTTGTGGCTGCGTAATATTCCATTGTGTTTATGTACCACTTTTTTTTTTTTTGAGTTGGAGTCTCACTCTGTCGTCCAGACTGGAGTGCAGTGGCTGCTCCCAGCCACTGCAACCTTGACCTGCTGGGTTCCGGCAATCCTTCTGCCTCAGCCTTCCGAGTATCCGGAATTACAGGCACGCGCTACCATGCCCGGCTGATTTTTTGATTTATTGTAGAGATGAGGTCTCACCAAGTTGCCCAGGCGAGTCTCGAACCTGCGGGCTCAGGCAATCCACTCACCTCGGCCTCCCAAAGCGCAGGATTACAAGCTGAGCCACCGAGTCTGGCTTGTACCACATTTTTTAATCCAGTTGTCTTTTGATTTGTATCCATTTTCATAGTGATATTATTTAATAGTTTTCTTGCAGTGTCTGTTTGGTTTTGGTATCAGGTTAATACTGGCTTCATAGAATGGGTTGGGAAGTGTTCTCCCTCCTATTTTTTAGAAGAGTTGTGAAGAATTGGTATTCTTTTTATAAATATTTGGTAGAAATCAGTATTGAAGCCATCTGGACCTAAACTTTTCTTTGTGGGAGTTTTTTATTTATTATTATTATTAGAAATTTAGTATCTTTGTTATTGGTCTGTTCAGAGTGTCTATTTCTTTTTGAGTAATTTTTGGTAATTTATGTTTTTCTAGGAATTTTATATTTCATCTAAGTTATCTAATGTATTGGCATACAATTGTTCTTATTGTTCCTTTATAATGATTTTTAATTCTGTAAAGTCAGTAACAGTGTCCTCTTTTCATTTCTGACTTTGGTAATTTAAGTCTTCTCTCTTTTTCTTGGTCAGTCTAGTTAATGGCTTGTTAATTTTGTAATATGATTTTAGAATCAACTTTTGGATTCTTTTAATTTCTCTATTATTTTTCTCTATTTTATTAATTTCTACTCTAATCTTTATTCTTTCCTTCCTTCTGTCTGCTTTACATTTAGTTTGTATGAGGCTTCTAGTTTCTTATCAACACTTAACTAGTTTCTCTTTTTTAAATTATAGATATCTAGTATGGGTGAAGTGGTATCTCATTGTGGCTTTGATTTGCATTTCCCTAATTACTAATGATGCTGAGCATCTTTTCATGTGCTTATTGGCTATTTGTATCTTTTCATTGGAGAAATGTCTATTCAAGTCCTCTACCTATTTTGAATTGGGTTTTTGACTTTTTTGTAGTTGAGTTGTGGAACCTGCAATTTCCTCCTCTACTTTTTTAGCTCCCTGCAGTCTTTGGCTGCATCCTGTTAGTGAATTCAGGGATCCTTTAGCTATCATCAGAGATGCCAAAAGCAAACTGTCCTGTGGCAATGTAAACAGGTGCTAATCTGTGTTCTCACATAGTGTTTGGGCTGACCATAGAGCTTTGGAGGAGGATTTCTTCAGGATTCTCTTCAGTTAAACAGGATTCATAGCTTGAGCAGATATACTCCTATGGACATGGAACTGATTTGATCCAGCAACAGCACAGAAGAACAGTAGCTTGCTGCTACTGTTTCTGTGCTGCTCCCACTGACAGCATGTTCGTCTCTACTTGACTGACATCTGGAAATTCTGTTTTTTGAGTAGTAATTGCCTGTGATCTAATTTTTTATTTTTTTAAAACTTTTGTCCTTTTGGTGTCTTAAGGTTTAGATATAATTTTTGAAGCACAAAGAGCTTGTACAGGGCCGTGGTTAAGGTAATCACTTTTTAAATTTTTTGAGTTGGAGTCTCACTCCGTTGCCCAGACTGGAGTGCAGTGGCCACTCCCGGCCACCGCAGCCTTGACCTGCTGGGCGCCGGCGATCCTTCTGCCTCAGCCTTCCAAGTAGCTGGCACTATAGGTGCGTGCTACCACACCTGGCTAACTTTTGATTTATTGTAGAGATGAAGTCTCACCAAGTTGCCCAGGCGGGTCTCGAACCCGCGGACTCAGGCAATTCACTCACCTCAGCCTCCCAAGGCGCGGTATTACAGTCTGAGTCACCAAGCCCGGCGGTAATCACTTTTCTGTCATCTCCCTGAATTCAACAAATCCTAATTCCAACTCTTACTAGCTTTTTGGTCTTGGTCAGGTTACCTTACTCTTCTGTGCTTTTCATTTGTAAAACGGGGATCATAAATAGTAGCTTTATAAGGTTGTTGCAAGGATTAAACAAGTTAACATGAAAGTACTTAGAAGAGTGCTCTACTACTGTATAGCAGAGGCAAATTCCATCCTTTCTGAAGGTCAACCTAGGCATCAAAGGTTTTCTGAAGTTAACACCAGGAAAAGTGAATAAGTAATTTTTTAAAAATCACATAATGTTTGTGCCTGAGTCAACAGAAGTAACAAAATTTTTTTTGAACCATCAAACACTGCAGTACTTGGAATTATCAAATAAAGAATATAATGTAAATATGCTGAACATATTTTGGGAAATAAAATAGTATGAATGGATTAATCACTCTGGGAGGGTGAGAACACAATGAAAATCATGTTTAATCAAAGATACCCTTGTAAACTGCGTAAATGGTTGCTACCTGGGCCCTTGCACGCATGACAGACCTTGTTTCTTTTTGTGCTTTGGTAAAGGTCTCCCTTTTCTTGGGCCAGTGGAGACCAAGGTTTAGTTTGAAAGGTGTGGTATGAAGTGAGGTGGTGGTGAGGCCAGAGGGGTCCCCTTGTTGTACAGATGAGGACCCCCCAAGTATGGAAATATGGTGAGGGCTATAAAGTTGTTCCCTTTGTCTTTTTGGGAATAGCTGATATTTTTATTTATCTATATTTGAGGAAACTAAACATTTTATTTCTTTTTCAGTGCCCTCCTTTAACTATTATCTATCTAGTTTAACTTTTTTTAGAGCTACATATGTAGTTTGATTAAAAAATTATCGCTCATAGTATTTCCTAGAATATCTTTTTTGTTGTTGTTGTTAAAGTATTTTGTCTTACCTATCAATTTTCTAGGTTTTCTCAGTGTGCTTTGCTAGAAATTCTTCTAGACAAAAAATGATGAGGTTTTTTTTTTGCCTTGTTCATTTTCAGGAGCTCACTCTGAGAAAGCCATAGAGAAAGCCAAAATCTGCTATTTCTCTCAGGGCGATATGAAATGTAAATAATTTTTTTAATGGTATGAACTAAAAAAGTACATGTTTTGGCAGTTTGGAAATTGTTGACCCATTAATGTAAGCAAAATAATTCAAATTAGATAAATGTGTTTGAAGAGGTTTAGTTGTTCCAATACAGCTGTATCCTTATAAGATTTCAGGTTGTTATTCTGTGATCTGTCTTTTGCAAAGGTTGTTATTCTGTGATCTGTCCCTTTACAGTCTGTCCAAAACGTAAAGAAGATGTTGTCTTGGTTGATTCTTAAGAAAGCCCCAGGCATGCTGTAAAAATGTAAAGTGGAAGATTATTACCTACATGTCCTTAGCTGTGGTTTCTAAACAAGGTGCTGTGGATTAAGGTAATGAGAGACATGACCTGGCTTTGAAGCCTGTAGTCTCCTAGTTCTTTTCACCCCTCCATTCCACTCAGCAAACAACTGGATTGACAAGTGCTGCCAATATAGTTTGGAAACGGCTGGACAATACTGTTCTGTTTTAATTCTGCTCAAAATAATCTGATATAGCAGTGCTAAAGTAAATTGGAGGGTGATTGTAGTGGATAATTACTTAAATATTCAGTAGACTCTTTGAAGGGGCAGTATTACATAGCAGAGCCAGATTTCTGGATTCCAGGTGAAGTGTGATATTTTGCTAGTTTTATGCTCTTAGGTGAATTATTTCTCTTTCAGCTTTCCTATCTGTAAAAATGATGATGATAATAATACTTATAGATTTGTTGCCGGAGCTAAATATATTACTGGACCTCAGTGAATCTAAGATGTTATTAATTTTAAGATATACCATTTTTAGGTAACTTTAAGAAAAGAAAACTTGCCTATTTAATTATGACATTACACTTTCTGATCACATAGAAAGATTTTTTGAATTAGCTAGACGTACATTTTTATCTTAAAGTCAGCAAGAAATTTCTGACAAATGAATGCTCAGTGATTTAGCTGTATGTAGACCTACTCAAAGCTTGTCACATCAGCTTCTTGTTGCTCTGAAATAGCCCTCATCTATTCCAAAGGTTTTAGCAGTTTTTTTCTGCTTTTAGTTACCTTGCTATAGTCTACTTATGTTTTAGAGTTGTTGTTGCTAGATACTATAGTGACAACTCTCACTAATATAACAGTTGAGTTTTAACTGAAGTTAAACATATTACAAAGCAGTGTGACATTCAGAAAAATAGGAATGGAGATCAATAAATACAATAGAAGATGCCAACGCAGAGCCACCATTTACAAGATAAATATTCATAGCAAAACAATATGAAGTAGTTTAATGATGTTTGAACTGATTTTTAAAATGTTTAATATTTAAGGTAATGAGTCTGATGAGTTATAAACCCTCATGTACTGTGTATGAATTAGTACAACTTTTCTGGAAAGCCTTTGTGTTTTTTTTGGTAAATTTTAATTGTTTCTTGCTATATTATTACTCATTGCCGTGTTGTGAGATACTAGGTTTTATCTTTTTTAAATTTAAGGATTAGTAAACATTTGCTAACATGTAAGCTCCATGGCTGCAGGACATGCTTGGATATTTATTGTCTGATATATCTTCAGATATAAGAGCAGTGCCTTGTGCATGGCACTACTTTGCTTGATGACTTAATTTATTTAATTACTAAATTTATTTGGTGGCTAAATTAATATATTCTGCATATCCAGAAATTATGGATTCTAGTATGTTTCATTCTATATTTACATCGACAAAATGCCTTTTTCTACAGAACCACTTTAAAATTTCCAATAGCATATGTATGTGAAAGTACTCATTTTTTTAAAGCAAAACTCTTCAGTGTGAAATTGCAGTGATTCTTCTTATACCTATATACTTTATATACTGACAATTAAAGATACTTCCATTGTTCTTGTGGAAATATGTACTCTGTAAGCAGTCTAAACAGCATAGAATAATTCAAATAGCAATGTAGAAAATTATCTGTATTCTACTACCCAGAGGTAACAGTCACTATTACATTGGTGAATATGATTCCAGATACATATCTGTTATGCTTGTGTTATATAATATTAATGGATACCTGTTTTTTCCTTCACTTGTTAATATGTTATGAATAAATACTATTTTTAAGAACTGTCATCATTTTTTAAAGTTGCTCAGTGGCATTTTACTGCATGGGCATATTTTATGGTACTTTTTCAGAATATGGGTTTTTTTTTGGCCGGGGTTGAGGGGGGAGGTGGACTGGGGTACTATTAAGCACATAGATCCTGCCTTAGAAAACAACTCCAATTGCTGCTTATCCTTAATGTTTATTTTTGAAAAAGAATAGTGTATCATCATATATTTTTACTTATATATTTGGAATATCTATCTTGTCCCCTTCTTAAGAGCAAAAGATTCTCATTTTCACCCTTTGTGCAACATATACTTAGTAGTATGTCTCAACTCCTAGTTTGGAACTGAACACGCTAAGTTCCTAGCACTTTGAAAGGAATTGACTAGAGATCTCTCTTTTCTTTCTCCTGTGGTTTAAAGTGAAGCCTGAGTACTTGACTAGGAGTGTTTTCAGAGTGGAAGAAAAGATGAATAATGCAGAGAAGAAGGCAGGGGTTGCAGAAGAACATCACAGTCACTCCTAGAGATGCCCTTTAGAGTGTGTCTCTGGGACTTGTCATGGAGTAAACTAGCCATCATGTACAGTGATTATGAAAAGGTGTGTTTATGGCGCGTTTCCTGAGGATAGATTTTTAAAGAATTCTTTTGACAATGGCCTTTCTGTATAAAGATGTCTTAGAAATACTACAACATTACTACACTTGAGTGATCTTTCATGTCTTTCTTGGCTGCTGATTTTTTTTCTTTAAATATTTTAATTTTGTTTTCATACCTTCCGTATTATAATAATTTGGTATGATAAAGGAGAATAAATAAGTATCATGGTGATTGGTGAGGGATTGTGACGTTGGTGGTGGAATCACTGCCTCTGTAGGAGGTAGTACAGTGCTAAGTCTAAGAGCATAGACCTCAGCGCCATACAGGCTTGGGTTTGAAACTCAGCTCTGCTCCTTCTTAGCTAGCCAACTTTGGACAAGTTTCTTAATCTCTCTGAGCTTTAGTTTTCTAATTAGTAAATGATAATAATACCTGCTTCTCAGGAATATATACTTTAAATGAAATATCTACACTGTGCTGAATATAGTATATAGCTCAATATAGTGGTTAAGAATATGGGATCTTTAGTCAGACTGTTTGTATTCAGATCCCAGCTCTGCCACTTACTAGTTGTATAACCTTCAGCACATATCACCTAACCTCTCTCTGTTCCTCAGCTGTTATATGGGATAATAATAGGTTTGTTGTGACCATTAGATAAATTAACACACAAGTAGGACAACAGTATCTGACCCTATAAGCTATAAACTACATTCAGTAGCTAATAAGAAATCTTAATTCTGAAGTGATTTCACTATATGTCTAGTAGGATGTAATTTTACCTACCCTCTCTTTTCCCCTATCTCGTGGAATTTGCTATTCCTGAACTTGAAGCCTTATTAATTTCCAAGTATCCAGTCATATTGCTCAGTGGTATTTTTTAATGAAATTCATAAATTCCTTTTAAAATTAAAGAGTGATGTCCAATGATTAAAGGACTGAATAAGCATATTTGGTAAAGAATATGGTCTGTTATAGCTGTTCATAATCTAAGACAGACTTGGAGGTTTTGGTTGAAAATGCTTTGAAAATTGTTAGTGCTATAAAATTTGTAAGGTGTAAGGAAGTTGTTAATAATTTTAAAAAGTGGTTTAAATGAGAATTGGAACACTTTGAAAAGTGTTTATTGCAGAGAGACTGTGATGAAAATAGATATTTCCTCTGGAATCCCTGACTCAAACTATTCATGGAGTTTCATGATTATAGAGCCAGAAGATAGACAGCTCCAGCATTTCTTGTTCCATTTTGTTCTAACGGAGAAGTATGACGTGTGTTTGTTTTCATTCTAGCCATGTATTTATTATGTAGGCACTAAGAAAAGTATTTTTCTGCCAGATTTTAGTTTAAAAGTTAGCTAAATTACCTGTGTTGGGATGTGTTTTGAATATTGTTCTTTTCACTTTAGGAGATAAATTGTAGTCGTAATCTTTTTCCTTTTTTTTCATAGGTAAGTTGTCAGATACATTTCCTTACCTTTTTTGTTTGCTTGTTTAGATTCATATTCATTTACTTGTGAAATTATATTTGAATCATTTAGAACTGCTGGGCCTGGATGGTGCTTCACCACAACAAAGCTTTTTTGCTTTGTCACTAGGTTAACACTTCGTGGAATTCATGAACTGAGAGTTTGTGAAGAATTAAGTTGTAGGAATGAATACTTCTTAACCAGTAAGAATTTCAAATGTACTCTTCTTTAGAGATGAATAAATAAAGATTTTAATAAATTCTTTAATTCGGGATTTATTGTTATTATATCCATGGATCTACTGCTGCTTATCAAGTACGTTTACACCTATTCTTATTTATTTTACACAGTAACCACCTGGTTGTGTTATTTACATTTTACAGGTGAGGAAACTGGCTTGGAAACTGACATGGATAGAGTTCACGGAAGGGGAACTTAGGTTCAAGTCTTCTTATCTTAAGTCTCATGCTGTTTAACATACTGTGCTATCTTTCTACCTCCTTTGCTGAAATGTAGTAGCTGTTACCAGAAAGTTTGAGTTGAGGAAATAAACTTGTTTTCAACGCTGTTAATTTTATCTTTACCTTTGATGGAGGAGACGATAACAACAACAAAACCCTTCTGAACAAAACTAAAATTTTCATCCATTTTTCAGCATTAAGGAATTTCTCTAAATCATACATGATATAGTATTGTAGTCAGAATGCCCTCAAAGATTAACCCAACTCTTTATTTTCTAGAAAGGACCTTGACTTAATGATCAAGTCAGCTAAAGTGTGTTCTTTATGGGTCCTAAAACTCTGTCAGATGATTTTTAAAATTAAGACAGTGTAATATAACACCTCTTTGACTTTTTCGTCTTCTTCAACTTTTAAACATTTGGAATGTAGTGCTAGGCTGAAACTAATTAACTTATATGAACTGGTCAGTTTTTTTTTAAGAGATCATTCTGGAGGAGAGGAAGTTTCAAGGGATAATCGAACTCTCATTGTGTAGCTAGACTATGTGCCATGTGTTCCGGCCATACTTGGACATTTTTTGAACCTGAAATCTCAGTAGAAGGGAAGAAATAGCCACAGAGAGATTACTTTGGGGTAGCACAGTTTTATATGATGAAGGATGTGGAGGAAAGAGGCTCTCTCCACCACTTCTGGTATACTGCTTTGTGGATTTGACCTTGCTGGAGCAACAGCATAAACATTACAGAAGAATAGTGGCGCGGCCAGGATGGACAGAACTTGAAAGTCAGGCTTGGTTTCTTGCTTTCCGATTTTGCTTTCTGTTAGCCGAAGGGTGAGTGTTCCAGGGGGTCATTTGTGAGTGTTTATTTTGTGCTGGCTCCATCCTGCTGAATATAAGGTTGTTATCTTATGTAACGTTGTTATATCTTCCTACTTCGCTTAACATGAGCTGGATGTAAGTTTAAGGAGGACCGACCTTTCTTTTCTCTAACAGAACTTGAAGGTTCACATTTCCATGATTCCTATAGGAATGATACAGACATAAAGAAAAATTTTATTCACTTATGCAAATTCTAAACATAATTGCATGTTAAAAGTTCATAAAAGAAGGAGTGATTAGTGTTTTACCAATGAACTTTTTGTAAGGTAAAAATTTCACTTTATAGTTTATTTAGCTAGTGTGCTCCCTTGTTGCATTTACAATGCATTTAAAATGGACTTATAAAAATTCAGTTTAAGAGTAGATTTTCATGAATCCACCTACACATAAAGAATCATCATTGTCTTTGTGTGCAAAGGCCTGGTTGGTTGTCACATGGAGTGAGTAGAGTTAGGTATATGCTCTTGAATAAATGTCTGGATTTGGAGCACCAGAAATTTTGTGTTATTTCTTGAAATTTAAAAGTATCTCTCTTCAACAGATAAGTATAATTTAGTATGTTGATAGGATTATCCTTTATAGATTCAGGTTTAATTTTTATTGGGTAAATGATACTCTCCCTGAACTAAACTAGACTGAAAGTTTCTAAGTTCAGAATTGTGGTTAGCAATGGAGCTCTAAAATGAAATATAGTACTCAGGTCATGCAAATGTTTGCAAACTAAAGAAGTATGGTCTATAGGTAGAAAACTTGGGAGAAATAAGAGACAATTACATGAAGATGTTTTCTCCCTTTCTTTAAACAGCCTTCAGGTTTGGAAGCATACTTCCATACATACATGGAAGCATACATAGAAGAACCAAGTTAGTCTTGACAAAAGCATGTTGGTCTGCATACTGCTTTGCATAAGAGATGGATATGGGGGAGGAGAGAGGATTCCAGTGTACTTCAGCCTCTTTGCAGGTTAAGGCAAAGCAAAGAAAATCGCCATGCTGTGTGTTTCAAAGAGCTCTTGTCTGGGTATTTCAACTTGAAAGGAGATTAGCATTGGAAGTCTGTGATCATGTCAAACATTTGTAATTGAAGGTGGCTGTTGAAAATAATTCTTTACATAACTGGACTCTAGCAGTCCTGTTGATGATGAGGTAAGAGGAGTGAATAGGAAATGATCTGTTTGTCATCACGTAGCCACAAAGCCAAGAAGCTTGGTATCTGGGAATGGAGACGTTAAAAAGCACCAGCATTGGGAAGTGTTTGATAATTCAAGTCCAAGAGGCTTTTTATGAAACATGCAGAAGGAATATATGCATGGGACTATATGCCATTGAATTTTTGGTAATAGCATTATCCCTCGCCACAGTTAAAAACTGAATGTTTGACAACTGTAGTAAGCTGTAGGTCATATGATGACTTTCGCCAAACTGTAAGCCTAAGCAACTTAGTATGTGCTTTCTGTAAATGGTCTTATGCTGTGAGCTTGTTTGTCCTGTCACTTGTATTTCTACTCCTTGAAATCAAATTTAGAACTTTTGCAGGGGAAGTTCATGGGCAATCATAGGTCTTTCTAGTAGATGAACATGACTTACTTCTGTGGGGAAATTATAAATGTAGTATAAAAGTTCATGTGGACTTGCAGGTGAAAAGATACGGTATGGGTGGCTGCTAAAGATCATCTTGTTACATCTGCACCCTCATACTGCTAATGAACGAACCCTTCTCCAGGGCAGTTTCTGAGTGATCTGCAGCTTTTGGAAAACAACAAAGTGAACAGGAAATGTTTTTCTTAAAGGATTTTATCTGCTCATCCAAGACAACAGAGAAACATTAAATGATTTGGGTGGATTTTATTTTCCTGGAGCACCTTCTACAATCTGCAGTTCAGTTGGTTATTGTGCTAAGGGATGGGTGCACTGACCTTGTCAAAAGAGTAAGCAAGGATTTCATTTGACTTTGGTTTGTTAGTTCACAATACTATGGATATCTGGATCTCTAACCTTGGCTTTTTGTAACTCTGTAATCCTAGGCAGTCATTCACTATGAAAACACTTGTGTTTCTCTTTTTTCTTTGTATTTGTTCATTTGAAAAGCCTTTCAAAAAGGAATTGCAGCCTGCATGTGATTATAGCTATCAGTAGCACTTAAACTAACTGCTGAGATGAAACTTTTCTTTTTGGACCCTGCTAATTTCACATATCAATAGAAAAGAATTTTTTTTCCCCCTGCTAAAAGGCCTGACTTTACTAATTGGTAGCTGCTCTTTGGATTGAGCTAGAATCCTTAGGGACAGCATTTGATAGAATAATTTTTGACATTTTAATTTGACAAGAAACAATTCAGGGAAACGACTTAGACTTGTGCCTGAAGTAGTGGAGTCTTCTCTTGCTTTGATTGTGATACTCATTGTAGGGAATGCTTTTGAAAGTCTGCAGCACTTTATAAATCCGGTGATCCATTTAATATGATAGTTCAAACTGCTTGGCAGGTGTCTTAATAGGAACTTCACCTAAAATACTCTCACACAATTGAAAGACTTTTCTATAGATACTAGGATTTAGGGAGTAATGCTGTAAATTCTAATCTTTGTGACACAAACACAGCTTTCCAGAAGAAGGACAGTAAATTTAGGCATAAAACATGTAAATTTTATGATATTTTGCTTTTTAATTATGTTACAGTCTACTCTTTCTGACTCTGAAGTATTCTTTGTTTTATAAATTTCCCCCAGCATTTGAAATGGTAGAATGATTCCAGTTATGAGGTTTTTGGTTTTGTGCTGTTGTATATCTCTGTGTACATTTTTAAATAATGAAGTTAAAGCTTAAAACAAATATAGAGTGTACATATACATAAGCATACATGATCACTTATGTCTGAAAATATTGTTAGAAATCTGCCTTTCTCTAAGGATTTGGGTGGATATTTAAATGGCCAGATTGGAAATGAAATAGGTATTTTAAAAATATCTAGTAACAGAAACCTGCTTTTTAAACTGGAAGAATAGATTGAAAGAAAAAGAAAAAGGCTTTTAGTTTCTTCGTTGTATGTGTGTGTATTTATAATATATGAATTTAAAAAAAATCACTTGCTCGTGATAATAGGGATTTATTCCAGGGGAGGAAAACACATTTGTTTTACTACCACTATGCCCCCCTGAGATTACGGTAGGTAGGGATGATTTGGAGTAGACTGCTTAGTGTCAGTTGCTTACATTGATACTTCTTTACAAGTCATTTTTGGTTTGTATCCTCCTAAAACTGTTCTGATTTTTCTTTACACATGGTGTTAAGTACATATTAAGTAACAACTTTTCTTCTCTTACCTAACATGGCTTTGGCTTTCTTCTAGTTTGTGTTATTTGTATATTTATTTTTAATTTTCAAGAATATATAACTTCAAATGATATATGACTAAATATCTGAACAACTTTTTTTTTTTTTTTTGAGTTGGAGTCTCACTCTGTCGCCCAGACTTTAAAATTTTTTAGTGTATTGTGTTTTTAAAATTGTTTCTCTCTCCCCTGCTCCTCTTTTTTACTAATATTTATCTCTGCTTTCCTTCCTTCCTCTTCCTTTTTTCTTCCATTTAAATATAGAGAAAAGATTAACATTTTTCATATCAGTAAGAATGCCTACAACTATAAATCATTTGTTTTATGAAGACTTAGATTTCAATTATTTTTATACTCATTTTTTAGTAAAATCATTTAGTAGATTTAGCAATTCACTGGGTAAAATTACTCAGAAAGAAGAAACATCACTATTTAGTTTTCCTCCAAGGGGAAAAAACCCCCCTAAGAATAAAAAAGTCAAATTAACATAGCATATCATACATTGTGTTTGTAATCTAACATCTTTGTGTTTTTGTTGTTTAACTTTCAATAGAAAATGATGTTGGAATATGACTCTGTGTGATATACTGCATTAATATTGCTGTAGAGATTGTAATTTCACTTATAATTGTCCTAAGTTTGAGTCAGAAAACTTAAAAGTAACAGGAAAAATTCATTAGAGTCCTGTGATATAAAATAGCATATTTTTATACCAACACCAAGTTCTTTAAAATTTACTTTAGGAGGGAAACTTCATACTTAAAATAAACTTAGGAGAAATAAAATAATCTTAAAAATTCCTTGAGCTATTGTGTGTAGTTACTGTTAGAGAAGATTTCCAGCCCTGGGGAATCAGGAAGTCTGTAGTTTAAATTCTTCAGGATCAGATTATATTGCAGATTTTTCTTTATACATAGTGTTAAGTACATATTAAGTGACAACTTTTCTTCTTTTACCTAACATGGCTTTGGCTTTCTTCTAGTTTGTGTTATTTTTATATTTGTTTTTAATTTTCAAGTATATATAACTTCAAATGATAGTGTGACTAAATATCTGAACAACTTTTTAAACTTCTTTAGTATATTGTGTTTTTAAAATTGTGAAGTTTTAAGAATGGGAAATAGGGAACTTTAAAAAGGAATGGGAGCCGGGCTTGGTGGCTCAGCCTGTAATCCCGCACCTTGGGAGGCTGAGGTGAGTGGATTGCCTGAGCCTGTGGGTTCGAGACCCGCCTGTGCAACTTGGTGAGACCTCATCTCTACAATAAATCAAAAAATTAGCTGGGCGTGGTAGCGCACGCATGTAGTTCCAGCTACTTGGAAGGCTGAGGCGGCAAGATCGCCAGCGCCCAGCAGGTTGAGGCTGCAGTGGCCAGGAGTGGCCACCG